>NW_023502095.1:0-116043 GCF_013396075.1 Fusarium subglutinans | reverse complement strand
GAGTCGACAAAGCCAGTCTCTACGTGGAGCTTGGTCATGCAGACAGTATTCCAATATAGTAGTTAATAATTACTATTTTAAAATATAAAATTAAAGAATATAATTTATTAAATTAATAAACTACTTTTAGAATTTGCTTATTATTATTATAGAAAGGTAATACTGTTTTTCTTTTATTTTAATTTTTACTTTTAATAGACTCTTTCTTATTATATTTTCTTATATAAAATCTTTCCTTTTTTTTATTTTATACTTATATGAAGTCTGAAGTATTTCTCATAAAGACAACCTCCTTATCGGTAGCCGTCACAGGTGCCAGAGTCATATCGCCTCCTGAGCTTTTTCCAGTTTCTGCTATGTAAACTGCTTGTTTTGGCATTCGTTAGATAGCACTTGCTATCACTACCAAAGCTTTCTAACCAGTCTCGTTCTGCTTTCACCTGTTCTGCTACAGATCCCATCTCCTCGATCATGGAGCGGTCTGAGTGACGGGAGGATAAAAGAAGTAGCACACAACAGGCGACTCAATCGAAAATCTGTTATTCTATATAAGTATCTACGCCCTATAATTGTCCCCCCCTCCCGGCTTTGTGTCAGCCTGGGCTGGTCACTTCTACATTTGCTAATGCGTGTAAGTTTCGAAATGTTGAACATACGACGAGAAGCTGTCATGAAAGTTGCACTCAAGCCGAACCCAGCAGGTAGTTCCCTCACTATATACGGGATGTATGTAGAGGTATGTATAACGTTGAAAAGACCTTCGAAAGTCTACTCAGCCGCACCAGTTTAAAGAATGTTGCATCTCCTGACCCTCTCGTTCACGACACTGTCGCTCACAACACCCATCCAGGACCCGAACACCGCATTCCAGAAGGTTGGACGCTAGCCCGTCCCCAAGGTCGAATTATACTCAGCATAGAGGCATACTCGTTAGAACCGCCAGTTGCCTGAGGGTTACTCAGAATCCAACCTAGATCCACTTGCTCTGGAACAATAGAGACACGTCCGTTCGAGTTGGTTTGTACAAAAACATTCAAGATAAGGTCGGTTGCTTGAGCCAGGGTGACGATCAAGTTGACTCTTACTCTTTGCTGCCTAAATTTTCGCTTCTCAAGGCCAAAACGGTCTGGTTGAGGATGCGCAACACTTGCTGAGAGATCAGACTCAAGCCTAATTGTAATCAGCAAAAGAACAGAATGCGAGGCAATTTCATACGGACACTTCAGAAGGAATGGTTCGTCCTGACACAGGGACAGATGCAGCGGCAAACCACAAAATATAAAGATCAGGTCTCATATTGGCTGGGGACAATGGTGAATTTGATGTTGATTACTGACTCAGAATTTTGTGTACTCAAGAAAATTGTGGAAGTCTTTAGCAGGAGGATGAGGCGATGTTTATATAATTTTCCAGACTTAAAACTTCAGATCGAGCCAGAGAATACAGTCTTTAGCCCTGTTCCCGACAATTTCTAATTTCACATATACTTCACATGGCGCGGATGGTTCGGATATCTTGTCTACCATCTGGTAGTTGCTCATTGGCTATCAAAGTTTCACGCTTCGCTGGTATAATGTGCGGTTTTTATTTTAATAACTTAAACTTTATGGCTTCTACGCTTCGAGAAGAGGCAGTGATTTACACCGATGCTGGCTTGGAGTTCTGTGTTTCCGAGTCTGTCAGTGCGCATGCCCATGCACCTAATTGTCCTGGCATTATTGGCTAATTGATACTACGTTGGCCCAGGTCACACTTGGAACTTGTGTTTTACTTTCCTTAGCGCGAAACTATACATGATCTGTCTATCTGTCTTTGTAACTGTCGGCCTCACAGGGGAAATGTCTTCTCCTCGGTCCGCGTATAGCATGTGTTTAAGTTTAGGCCACATATACGAGTAAATACATATTATAAACCTTACAGGGGTATTACTTTAATGCAAAAACTATCGATTACAAATCTTTTCGGTCCTTGACACTCAGCCTGTTATTCCAGAACGTTGACGGTAGTCTACTTATAACTAAAGTATTTATATCCATGTGAGCCCCAGATCTTTCTTTAGAATAACTTCATCCTCACTTGCAACTCACAAATAACTACAAAGCCAACTTCGTTCAACCAACCATCATGATGCTACCTACAAAGGAATTGGCACTGGCTATCAGCTGTTTTTTGTAAGTAATGCTCTAAACTAAGCTGAAAGATTTCCTGCTTATGTATATAAATCAGATCACTTGCCGCTGCGGCTAGTTATGACTACTGCGCCTGCCAGACGAAAACTGACGGGGCTCTCGATGATACTAAAACATCGCTCGTTGCTAAGTCGTGCGGTGACTCTTACAGCTTTGTCTACGGTCAGTTCCAGAAGTCTCTTCGTTATGTGCTATAGTGTTTAACTGTTTGTGGCAGGTCCGGCGAGTTATGACGCGACATCTAAAGAACCCTGGCTTAGACGTGACAGAGGCCCTGGGCCAAGATTTCAAGGACTTTTTGTGCGTAACTAAATTTGAATACTGACAGTCTTCTAATATTGTGGTAGCTACAAAGTATTTTTGGTAAGATCGACGGAAACTTATTCTATAATTTGTGTAAGGATGCTGTGGCCAAAGACAGTTCGTGTTTCAATTGTGCAAGGTTGCAGCAGAATGGCCCAAGTCAGGGTGGAACATTCCAGTGCACTGAGTAAGGTAATAAAAGAGGGTTGATACTCTTTAGTTCTTATCTGTAGCACCAAGAAAGTCCATAACGATTGGGGGGTTGATAATTATCTCAGGTCTTATCACATAACAGAATGTCTTTTGTGGTTTTCTATAAATTGTTTTATACTTAATCGACGTTAGCCCATCTACAGTGTAAAGACATACTCAGTTCCGCACTGCCACTTCTCAACAAGCAGCCTTGTTTCACTGCCACTCAGAGTACCCTCATGCTGAAGATCATGCTCTCTGGCCTTCTCCAGCTTCTTGTTTCTCCGAGCAAGGAAAAATCTGAGAATAGTTGCCATAGCAATGCAAAGGCCACTGAATGCTACGTTTGCGACGTTTGCTTGCCAATATCGCGGACCTTGAGATGAAGGATAGAAATAAGATGCGTAGATAGATGCGAGATTAGATCCAGCGTTAACAACAGCGTATGAGATAGCGCGCTTTGTCGATGGACGCGGTAAAGACGAAGATACCCAAGACAAGATGCAACCAAAGGATCCGTAGACTGACATCATCACGAATGTCGAGATGTATCGAGCAGCCATGTTGAGAGTCACAGCTGAGATGATGAACCCGATACTGCAGAATATCTGCGGCCAAACAACATGTAGCCATCGCTCATTCACGCGATCGCTATGCCAAGAGTTGGTGATTCCCAGGGCCGCAGCAAATACATACGGTGGCGCAGAGAGCAGCAAAGTGATAGTCGAGCTGTAGCCCAGAGTCTTGACAATAGTAGGGAAGAAATTCGTAAAGGCTGCCGCCGTGTTGAGACCAAGCTGCATGATCCATATCATGTAAAGAGCAGGATCAGTGAAGGCCATTCTAGCACCCTCCCAAGCTGATACATCGGCTCGGTCATCTTCCTTACTGGCATCTTCAGCCATACGTAGGACTGCAATGCGGCGTTCTTCATCGCTGAGCCAGGCTGTCGTTGCTGGGTAATCTGGAACGACGAAGTATGTCACGATGGCTGCGGGATAAGTGGCACAGCCTTCGATGATGACTAGACGCTTGTTAGTCGGGACATATAATATTAGGAAGAGGGGCATACAGAGCCATCGCCAGTTGGCTAAGCCAGCTTTGCCGTCCATACCAGCCATTATGGCACTTCCTAGAAGACCGCCAAAGGCACCAGCCATTTGACCAGCTGCATACAGAACCGAGATGCGAACCGCGAGTTCTTTTTTAGTATACCATGAACTAAACAGGAACAGCGCTCCAGCTATTCAAGTCAATTAAATACACGTCACCAAAGCGATTGATCAACTTACGAAAGAACGGTGCTTCAACAAATCCAAGGATGAATCTCAATGCAATCATTCCATGATAGCTCTGCACAGCACCCGTGCAAGCACTAACAGTTGCCCAACAGACCATGATACAAGGCTACGAATCCAAGTTAGCATCGTACCGACCAAGCCTTTGACTCGGAAACATACCAAAAAGATCGACGGTCGCATCTTGTTTAGGATCATGTTAGTGGGTACCTGAGTCAGGATGTAACCCACGAAAAAGATACTGATGACGGTGTTGTATTGCTCGGCCACAAGACCGATGTCTGCTTCGAAATTACCGAGGCGGGCGGTAGCGATGTTATTTCTGTCGAGGTAATTGAGGATATCTTTGAAGAATATGTTAGCTCTTCCTGATAAAATCAAGGGAGTCAGTACTTACAGAGAAGCATCATTAGTGGCATCATTCGCTTGTCGATTCTTCGAACGAGGGCTTTTTCCTTGATGTCGCGATTCTCGATATTGGCTGTCTCTCCACCAAGAGTCTCCAGATGGAGTTCCTCGCCTGTCTCTTTGATATCAGCCATGATGACAGATAATTTCGTTGATAAGTTGATCACAAGATTACACTAATCAAGCAGCGAAATCGAGAGCATTTTCAAGCTTATTTATCAACACGATGAATCTACCCAGGCGAGCCATCGCATTTCTTGCCGAGATTCCTACGGCCAGAACCTGGGGTATGGGGGAGATAGTCTGGGGAAACCAGTACGAGCGGGGAAAAGAACCATGCAACGTAACCCCATGAATCATGTAGATCTTCAACTCGAACCAATCCAACAACATTCCGAGCCGTTATCCGATGAGTTGGATGCGCTAGAAGGGACGTTTGTTGTGTGTAGCCGAGCCGACGAGATGAACGCGTTGTATTGGTGATAGTCAGGTAGTAATGGCGACATCCGACCTGCATGGGAGGAGATAGTGGGAAGGAAGACGCGGGGAACATGGAGAGCTCGGAGCGAAGATCGATGTCGATCCACAGATCAATATTACGCTCTTGTGCTGGTGTCGTTTATATACCTTCTTGACAAAAGCGTTAAGGGAATCTCTTTAGCATCATATCCCAACCTTCAGATATTATCTCTTCAGCTCCCATCATGCCTTCAGCCGACAAACCTATAATCCTCCACATTGGAGACCCAATCAAGTACAACCACGATCTCTACAAACAGCTCGAGTCAAAGTTTACTGTCATCCGCCCCTCAGCGGAAGAACGCCAACGCGGTCCCTTTCTCGCTGCTCTTCGCCAAAAGAAATGGGGCGATTTCCAAGCTGTCATGCGACCCTTTTGGATCACAGGCGGGGAAATGGGACGCTGGGACAAAGAGCTAATTCCACTCTTGCCCAAGTCCATGAAGGTCTACGCATCAGCCGGCGCTGGGTATGACTGGGCTGACGTTGATATCATGGCCGAGAACGGTATCCTTTATTGCAACGGAGCAGCTGCTTCGACGGAAGCTGTTTCTGACATGGCGCTTTACCATATCATTTCTGTGTTTAGGAATATGCAGTGGAGCAATATGGCTGCCAGAGGCAGCGAAGAGGAATTTCTAGATGCACATGCTCACACGCAACTTACGGCATTCAACCCTCGTGGCCACATTCTAGGGATTATTGGTCTCGGCAACATTGGTTATCAGATTGCCCTCAAGACTTACAAGGCTCTTGGAATGCGCATTGCATACTACGATCCGTTTCCTAAATCCCCAGAGCAAGAAGCAGCCATCGAAGCAACAAACTACCCAAAGCTCGAAGACATGCTCGCCATCGCCGACTGCATCGTCATAGCTGCTCCCGGGGCAGGCGGGAAGAAGATCCTCGGATGTGCAGAGATATCCAAGATGAAAAAAGGATCACGGCTGGTGAATGTTGCGCGCGGGAGTCTGGTGGACGAAGAAGCTGTGGCTGACGCTATGGATTCTGGACATTTGTTTGCAGTGGGATTGGACGTTTTTGAGGATGAACCGAGGCCGAATCCGAGGTTGCAGAAGATGAGGAATGCGTCTTTGACGTGTCATACTGCTGGTGGTGCGCTTGATACGTCGATTGGGTTTGAGAGGTTGGCTATGGAGAATGTTATGGCAGTTCTGGAGGGCAGGGATGCCGTTACACCAGTGAATAAACACCTGTTTAAGTAGAGTAAATAGGAGGAGCTGAGTCTATAACTATCCTACCTAAATACTACGACCTATATACTACTAGGTAGATATTACTAGGTCAATACCATAAGGTCAAACTACTCCTTGACCTAATTCTTTGTCTCCATCCAAGGAATGCAACCATCGTAGATTGCCTTGAAGCCAGGATATGCAGCACAACGCTGGAAGATCTCCTCATCAATAGTTCTTGCCGATTGGAGCGAAGCAGCAATGAAGAAATCAGTGTAGCTCGGCTTCTCACCAAGCAAGAAGGGCCCTTTGTCCTTGTTCGTCAGCATCAAATCACTCAGCTCGCTCATCTTGTCCGCAACAGCTTGCCATGTCTTCTTCTCTTTCTCTGTATTCATCAAGTCTTCCAGCTTGCATCCCATTCGAGCTTCATTCTTGGCTCGAAAATACTCTTGAGCTCGTGGCGACAGGATGAGGTTCTCGCGTGGCGTGACGGAGATGCGGAATGCGGGGCCGACGGCACTGCGGGCTCTGGTTGCTTTTCTCGCGACCGAGCTCAGAGCTCAGAAGGATTGGAGGGTTTGGATAGGTCGATTCGAGAAATTCGGCGATGGCGGGTGAGTCCATGATGTATTTGCCGGTGGGGACATGGTGGATTGTTGGGACAGTGTAACGAGCGGAGCCAGAGCTAGAGTCATGAGGCTCCAGGCCGCTGGTTTTCGCTTGTCAGCTCGTCATAGAAGCGAACCATTAAGTGCATTGATTCAATCATCCGATAACTTACAGCTCTTTGAGCTTTGGCTCAATATCGGGGAATTCAAGGAATATGGTCTTGTAAGGAATGCACTTGTAGTTGAGCATCAAGCGGATCTTCCAAACGACGGGCGAGAAGCATATGTTCTTGATACATGCAAGATCATACAAGATAATCTCAGGCTGTCTTTCGGTGGCCATTGTGCTGCAGTTGCTCCAGGTTGACGAAGTTGAGAAGCGAGGAGTCGATGATTTGGTCCGAGGTCTGAAGGATGACGTTGCATAAAAGATGTTGGGAGCAGAGTTGCCTGGAGCTCATTCGTGCTATAATTAGTAGCATTTCTGCTGCTGTGTAAATGCGGTGGCAACGAACCAGTCAGAATTGCCATATCATCCCGTACTAGCCGAATCTAAGCTTGATAAGGCATAACTAGCTACTATGTTGAGTTGATAGATAAGAAAGCCATAAATAAAGTGTCGAGTTTTAAGCAAGACGCAGCAAAGTCATCACTCTCGTTAATAGAGAAATTTCTGTTGAATCTGGAAGCTGTTCCTCAACCTATGAGCTTTGTACAGTAGATTTATATGGTTAGCTATACAAGGATGAGATACCGGAGTGATAGAGCAATGATACAGAATGACGTTACTCGGCTGCTCTTGTTGACTGAGAAAGAATACAGCTCGGGACTCGGGTATCATTGAGTTCGTAGGGATGTTTGCCCATAGCGAAGAAATCAATGCTACCACCCATGTGTCTTGCGAGTAAGGTGATGATCGTGTCCTTGGTATCCTTGTGAGCGCCAATGACATCGTAAGATTCATAGTGTCAACCGCTTCTGCCATAGTTTCGGAAGCCATAGATAAGCACGTTATACCAGCGTCTCGAATAGTCGTAGAGTTGGGGACAAGGTTAACGTTAATACTGTTGCCCGATAGAGCAGTCCACATGTTCCTTGGCTCAATATGAGGTACAAGACCAGCCCCTTTGAACAAACAGGGACGGTTTTATACAAGTCTTAAGTCCTAGTATAGGAAATACATTGCACATTTGATTGGCCGATCTATCATGGTCGTGTAAAGGCTCAGCTCCGCGGACAGCAAGCTGGCAGCCCTTCAGACTGATTCTACGGAAATATCCACGGAGATCATCGCCGAGTCCTCTTACACGAATAAGACAAGAGTTCCATAGACCAACAAGGATCTAAATAAGCATAAGAAGGCTAATATTCCTCTGTCTATATAAATAACAATACAAAAGACTAGGTAACACCATTTTAGAGTACAGGTATCAAGCGCTCTCTCTTACAACTTCGCCTTAGGACCACTGCCGTTCTTACGGAACAGTACATCGGACTCGGGATAAGGATCAAACACAATGTCGTTAACAGGGTTGACCTCCGAAGCACGATGGAACAAGTCCTCATAAACCTTGCCGTCATAGCGACCAAGGGCACTGTCAAGTTGCCAGTCAGGGAACGACCAGGCATCAACGAGTCTGACGGCGTGAGGTCGGATCTCATCGAGTAGGGAGAGAGTTCGCTTTGTGCGGGCGAGCTGGATTTGGCGAACTGTTGTGGCGGCGCTGGTGAAGAACTCAGAGGCGGAGCTCTGGAGGTTATGCAGAGCGAAGAGCTCGAAGAGCTTGTGCATGATGGCGAGGGTGTTGGGGTCGAGGGACTTCTTGGTGGCTTCGTCTTGGAGAGCTTCGTGGAAGTTCTTGACGACTTGGTACTGGGCGTATGCGGTGGACAGACGCCAGAAGTCGATGAGGAGACTGTTCCAGGATTGCTTCTCCTCATCACGATGCTTGAGAGCCTCGAAGGTCAGGAATGACACGCGCCATGCGAAAGCATCAACGAGATCTTGGTCGCTGTCGAGAACGTCGAAAGCAGCACCGATGTCCTGTCGGCGAATAAACTCCTTGAAGATACGGGAGATGCCGTTGTCAGGAGCCTTGCCAGCAAGAACAGCGCGGGCAGACTTGAGGAGGTATCGAGCGACTTGCTGGGTCAGCATATAGTTGTCACCCTCCCATGTGACAGTAGGAAGATAATCAGCGTACCAGCTGCCAATGCCGGAGAAAGCAGAGTAACCGTGACCACCACAAGCGCGACGGCAGACTTCCAGACCCTCAGCAGCGGTGGTTGAGGCAAAGGCCTTGAGGGAGCAGGAGATGGCGTGCAGATCAGCAAGGTGATCACTGCCAGGGCTGAGCTCCTCAGGACCAGGCTTGCGGTTAGCGTCGCCAGCATCGCGGCGTTGAGCCATGCGCTTCTGGTTGGCGTTGTAGAGGTTAATCATAGCGCGGCCAGTGAAGAAAAGCGCATATGAAGAAGCGAGAAGGGGTAGAAGACGGTGCTGAACCATTGTGTAGTTAAGAACCTGGTTCTCACCAGTCTCACTAGCATCGGCATCACGGTCCTGGAACTGCCGGCGAACAGCGCAGTATCGTGTAGCGATCGTGACACCACGAGCAAGAACGGAACCAGACTGGAAAACGATGGATGATCGGATGAAAGTCAAAGTTCCGTAGATGAGAGCTGGGTTCGAAGGACGGATGTACTTTCCGGTCTCGGGGTCAACGCCGGAGAAGCGGTTCAGCATGTTGACGTGGGGAATCTTGACGTTGTTGAAGAGCAGGAAGCCGTTATCCATGGTGTTGTAACCGAACTTGGGACCGATGTCGCCAACGTGGATATCGGGAAGAGGCTCATGGGTCTTCATGTCGCGAATGGGGACGACAAAGGGATGAGGACCGTAGGGCTTGCCGTTGAGGATAAGCTGCGCGACGACCACAGCGTGGTTGGCAGCCTTGCCCAAAGAACCAATCCACCACTTTGAAGCTGTGAGGTGAGGCGAGTGAATAGTAAAAGTCTTGTCCTCGTGGTTCCAAGTAGCAGTGGTCTCCAGACCACGAACATTAGAGCCGTGACCCAGTTCAGTCTGAGCATAGCATCCGATGATCTCATAGTTTCTCGCTCTCTCCAGGAAAAGCTTATGCTGCGCCGGTGTACCCTGCTCCTCAAGCGTCTTCAAGAACATAGTTGCATGAAGACCATAAGGCGTAGGCTCGCTGATCAAATCATTGGCAGCGTGATGCTCCTCTTCATTCCAGTTGTGCTTGACAGATAATCTCCTCAAAGCCTTAGCTCTAGCAAGCGCAGCCTCAAGTCTATCTGTTCGACCCCTAAAGTAGTTCTGCTCCTTGTCAAAAACAGGATCAGCCTGCAGAATCTTGAGAATCTTGTCATTCCTCTCGAGGACTTCCTTTGTGAAGAGAAAAGTAGAGAGCTGGTCAACGTTGATGTCAGAGTTGGCGCGTTCTTGGGCCAGAAGCTCTGAACCTTGGGGGCCGGAGGGTTTGAGGGCCTTGACCCAGTCTGGATTTTGCGGAGGCATTGTTGTTGTGGATGTAGTTTACCCCGGGTTTTGATGAGGGAGGAGAAAGGTTGATGATGGAATGGTCAGATTAAGGGGAGTTTGAACTTTATGGGGCGTCGCTCGGTCCAAGCGATGTCGGAAAATCGATGAGGCTAAGACTTGGATACCTCGGCTCTTTTAAAAAGTGGATCATGACGACGACGCCATTAGAGGGTACCTCGGTATGTCGGTGGCTGATACGTGATGAGAGAAGTCATGATATGTTGTTATAATACATTTTTATGATATTGATCGTATAAGACTGTCTGTAACTATTTTCTTGCAATTTCTGACACTCCTGCGCTTCAACTGTGCCGCTGTCCTGTCTCCCAAAAGATGGATAAACTCCGACGGAGATTTCGCATCTTTATTCTTCCTGATCCGATCAGATAAGATAACAGGCCGAGGTTCTGCATGGGATGGGGTCCGGTCCGGGGTACTCCAGATGATACATGGGGTTTGCTCCGACTTACTCGTGACAGCAAATGGCAGGTGATCCGGCCATGACTCTCTAGCTCAGCACTCTGCATGAGTCCGTTTAACGCCTGAGATATTTTTGCTGTTCTAGACTATCACGCAAGACATGGAGAAACTAATTTCCGTGGAGTCTAGAACCCATCGGCCTTGCCCCTGATTTCGCCGTAAGAGCACCTCTACAGGGTAAGTCAAAGTTTCATGCTCTGCTCAGAAACAACATCAGAGCTGATCTCATACAGTGAAGCCAGAACAGTACTTGGTGAGAAATGTATAATCACATAAAATAATTTAATGGTACATCTCAACTGGAATCTGATACTTTCAACTTTATGTCTGTTTACAATGCTCCTAGCTTTTCCTGTGATGCTCACATTTGATACTGATCGCACGTCGAGTGCTCTCCAGCAAGCATACCATCTTCTCTTGTTCAAATGAAAAAACCCGGCTTTACTTTGTTTATCTTGCTATTATATCCAAGTGTCGACTTCCAAAATATATCACTTGACAGGCAGAGTTAGCATGACTTAAAGCAGCGGCTCAAACTAGCTAGAATGAAACAGGAAATGAACGAACGAGAGTGAGAGACGCGTAAAATTACATCACAGCGTTGCATATCAGAGATGACGTAGCTGCGAAGTCTTTTCCCAAGCATCCCTCTCACAGATTGACACGACGCATTCCGCGGGCGGACCAATCTCTAATAAGCTTTCGTATAAATAAATCGACGGACGTGACAGCCATGATGTGCTACATGGGTCGCCCCACTTGGGTGAACTTAGCGATTTACGAGCCTGTACTCTGTACAGCCCTGCAAGATCATCCAGACGAAGAAGAAGAACCATTTCTTCTTCCATGACGACGGGAGAAACTTTGTATTACTGTTACTGAAAGTTAAACGTCAAATATAAGTACTCAGAGAGATGACGTACAAGCCCAATTGCCGACGGAAAACTGGCGCTCCGTGAGTGCGATGCAAGGGTCCGAGTCGGAGGTCAAAGTTCCAACGTCGAGGGCGTTGTGCCGAATTCCCGGGAGCTGCACCAACAAAAACATGATCCTAACGTATCTAGTGTGAGCAGCTTGAAACAGAAACCTCCGAGAATACTCGTTTAAACCACGCTGTCTCAGCTGAGGCTCAGGTACCTTTTCCAAAACCTCCTGATGTTATTCTGTTGCCTCGAATCCTTCCAGCACCGTTGACGCGTCCCAAACTCAATCACCAACGACCAACCACCTCCATGGCCCCTATCCCGTCACATAAACCGTGCCGTGCTTACGCTTCTCCAAAAGGCGCAGTCGTATAACGGTAGCGCCAAAAGGGCACTATCGTGACATGGAAAAACCCGCGGCGTTCTAAGGTCAGGTCCAGAACGTGTCTCGACCAATCTTGATCGCTTCTATTGGTGGAAGCGTAAACCTCTCCACTGGCCCTAACCTCGTCGGGTAGCACCCGAGGAAATATGCCTAGCCACTTCAGAAATCCCTTGAGACTCGCTCGGTAGCGCTGTTGGTGGTTATAATTATTACCCCGTTAGACCCCTCTTTTTCGTTCCTCGGATTTGAGAGACTGTAGACACTGCGTTCGAGGGATATATCATGGAGTCGAGGCTTCCTTACAATGATGCGAGTTCGTCGGAGGAGATTATCGTGAGGAGACATCCTCCCAGGGTTATTTTTGTGCGACATATGAGGACCAATTGGCTCAAGTATGCTACGGGTTTGTTGCTCATACTGTAAGTCATTTATTTATTCGCCAAGCATTTTCAGGGTCTTTACTCATGGTCTGCAGGTCCATCAGCCAATTAATCTACATCACCCGCCTCGGCACGGGAATGGTCCGTATACCAAACGATCCCTACGATTTACGATTCGGTCACCTCAGTCACGACAGTCCTGAAATTTGGGACGATAATCATCAATCATTCCTCCGAAGCGCTCGTCCTGTACCGATCCACTCGCACAATGACTACACACGGCATATCCCGCTGTTTGAAGCCCTCGGCTCTGGGTGTATCAGCATCGAAGCAGATGTCCATCTACGACATGGCAATCTTTTTGTTGCGCATTCGAGATTGAGCGTGAATCCTCACCGAACGCTACAAGGATTGTATCTGAAGCCCCTCCAGCGTATGTTGGAAGCGCGGAACATGGGAGTGAAGGATGATGACTGGCAAGGCTTTTTCGAAATGGCACCCAAACAAACCGTCACGCTCCTCGTTGATCTCAAAACAGCTGGCCCAGAAACATTTGATGCTTTAAATGCTGAGCTGCAGCCTTTGAGAGACCTTGGCTATTTGACATACTGGAACGGAACAGAGAGAATCATCCGACCTCTCACCGTAGTCGGAACCGGAAACACCCCCTTCGAGTCGGTTCTGGCCATGAACTCTACCCATCGCGACATCTTCTGGGACGCCAAGCTCGAGAGTCTTGTCTCAATGGACGATGACTTCTCAACAAACCCTCCCACATATAAATTCAACCGCTCCAACTCATACTTTGCATCAACACGATTCCAGAACGCTATTCTCTACAGATCAAACTTCCAGCGCGTACTGGATACACCGCCATCAAGAGAACTTGACAAGGCGTTGACGCAGATTGAGCAAGCCAAAGCTCGTGGCCTGTTGGCACGGTACTGGGATACTCCTTCAAAACCACCGAATGTGAGGGATATCGCATGGAGGGTGTTGATAGACAATGGTATCGGAATCCTCAACATGGATGATATGGGGCTTGTGAGAGGGAGGGCTAGAGGTTGGGGTGCTTTAGGTCGTGATTATCTTTGACGAAGCGAAATGTTTTATACCATGTTATGATAGATTATACATCGAATTTCTGATGAATTTTAAGCTGTTGATCAATTTGACCATCATGTCTTCAAGAAACCATCTTCCCTTCAGCGCTGGCCGCATACCCCTGCCGACTCCGTACATGCCTAGGACTAGCTAATCTAGACCAATTATACGAGCATAATTATGATTGGTAGGAAACGCTTAGCCGCTGCTGTCATCCGTGCTTGGCTGCGCCACGGCCCAAGGGTTTCCCGCGGAACCCTTGTCCGGCCGTCAGCATGAAGGACTGTCAACAATCTTACGACTTTCAACATACTCCACTCGCAACATGCTCTAACACGTCGTTCCTTTCAAAAAGCAATATCTTATACATATCATAAAATGTCTCAGAGTCATTCAGAGATTTTCAACCACCCTGGGCCTAATGTTGCAGGGCCATCCTCATTCACTCAGTTCCCCTTACTCCCAGCAGAGATACGGGTCTCGATATGGACATGGTCTCTCCGACATCACAGAATCATTAAGATCTTTCTCCGATCGCGCGCCAGCTTTTTTGCAAACCGTAATAGGAATGACATTCAGTTTCCTCCCCGAGAACCCCGGGAGAATGGTTCTCCCTACTATCCCGTCGTCGCCGGCCACCGACTCCTTAGCAAACTTCTCAGAGTCAATGCAGAATCTAGAGAGGTAACGCTTTCTTTTCAAAGGGTTCATCTGCCCTGTTGGTTGACGGACGAAGTATCCAAGTATCGCATCACCCCTTGGACTTCTGGAACGATATATATCAACCCTGAATATGACTTTCTTCATATAGAGCAAGACACGATGGCGATAGTTGATTTTGTCTGCGACTTGAAGACGAAGCATGATCCACGTAAGATCGGGATCAGAAACCTTGCACTCTGTCGCAATCAGTTAGGGGGGCGCGTACACGGCCTTAACGCGATCAGGCCATCCGAAATCAAATCCTCTAAGATGAAGATCTTCAAGGAAGTCATCAGTGGGCTTGATGAAGTTTGGTTGATTTCTATCCAGGTATCTCTTCGGCAGATGATTGGCGGCGAAGATGAATGGCCGACAATCCGCAAGACGTTCTTCGAAAGGTCATTACCCATTCACGCTACGGCACACAACTTCGATCGTATTGGGCTTGATCCTCGCACTGTCGAAAATGATCTAAGCCATCTTCACATCCGCAATCCCAAGCTTTTGTATGGCTCATGGCTTCAAGTTCTGGAAACAATAGAAGTAAGACCGTGTGAAGAACGGTACCGTCTTTTACTTGCCTTCAATCCCCGTCGAACGATCTGTGACCTTAGGGATGCCGAGGATTGGTTGCAATGGGAGGAAAATGGATGGGTACCAAAGACTGGAAGTACGTGGCCTTCTCAAGAATCACAGATAGAGAGCGTTGCAGCTTCGGAAACCCCAGAATCTCGGGATGAAGACATCAGCATGACTGTCAGACCGGCTTTTGGCTTTTGGCTTTTCCCAGTCGATGCATTCTGTGATGCGAATAAGACTTTAGAGCCACGGAATTGTTTCACTACGTTTGATGTTAGGAAACATCGGCCTGAGCTGGTCCTTGCCAGGCTGAATGAAGGGGACATGGATCGGAATGTGTCGAAAGAGGTTTAGGCTCACGATGAATTCGCCTTAGAACTGCGGTACCTAGACCACCAACTAAATCGAATAGTCCGGTGAGACCAACATCACCGCCCAGGAAATCTCGAGCCCATGATCCGTCATTTACTTGGAGAATGCTTGAGCTGATGGCCGTGGTGTTGGAACTCAAACTCATAGTCTATTCATACGCAATTTTCATGTCTAAAATCGTCTTTCCGCTTCGAAAGCTTTAAATCTTGGTCTTGATTCCAAACCAGTTTCCTGCCAGGACGGCGCGTGATGCAAACAAGCAGCCTAGGCCTAGAGCCAGAACCCCCATCAGGAAGCCGCTGAGAGCTTGAGTTCCCATCTTGTCTATCATCGTGCCGCTACTTGGAATGGCAATAAGTAGGGAGAAGCTGATGACGAAGTTCATGGTTCCTAAATCGATTAGCGGCATCATAAGTTTAGTAAGCTGGGGTCGTACCATAATATCGTCCGTAATCTTTTGGCTCACATGTCTTGCCGACACATACTAAAACTGTTAGTAATGTTTTACTTCTCATCATTGGTGATGGATCTTACCTGGGGTTATAGATAAGAAACCCCCTGAACAAAAACCCCAGATGCCTGTGAAGACATACAGCACGACACTGTTATCGCCAAAGGGAACAAATAACGTCCCCATAAAGACCAACGTCAATGCCATCATAAATATCAAAACATTGTAATGGCCTAGCTTGTCGCCAATCAAACCCGGTATGACACGACCGAAAGCCGAAGCGCCGCCGATGATAGAGACGAGCGTATAGCCAGTCTCGGCTGTCAAGCCAGCCTGAATTGCAAAAGTCGGCAACAGACCACCAATTCCATATAGAACAAATTGCGTGGCAAAGAACATAACACAGACCAGCGTGAAAGCTACAGACCGAAAGGCAGAGAAGTTGAGAAGGGAGAGGCCGCCTTTCTTGGCTATCGGCATATTGACGAGCTTGACGAGTCGACGGTAAGGAATGAAGCAAATCGTTCCGAGAGTGAAGATACCGAGGATGACAAAGGCCAGTATTCTCATTGACCAACTCCAACCGAGCTTCGGGAGCAATGACCGAAGCATGATGGGGAAGATCACTGTTCCTGTCGATGAGCCAGTAAGAGCTATCCCAATAGCGAAGCCGCGCTTCCGTGAAAAGAGCTTTGCTACCACTGCTACAGGGATAGTGCCAGCAATAGCAGTCGATAGTCCACCAAAGATTCCAAAGCACAGCATGAAGTGCCAGTACTGTTTGCACTCAGCTAACAGAACAAACATAATAACAATCCCACCTCCTCCAACAATACTCATAGCGAAAGGACCGCGCTGGTCAAGAAATGAACCAACTTGAATGGCGACTAGCATTGATACAAACATGTACATGCCAGGGATCCAGCCGATATCACCAGCTGAGTAATCGGAGAGCTGATTTAGCTCGAGGTAAGATTGGAACGTTCCGACAGACTGCATCATACCTGGGCGACGTCAATAACGGGTAAGAGGGCTGAAGTGGCGCTGTACTTACCATACGTGGGCATCAGGAACAAAAAGCTTCCAAAGACACATACCCAAGCTGCGAAACTCTTCTCAATGTCTACAACCGCTGATTCGTCGTCCAACACAGAGGGCGCATTTGTTGTGGCAGTCTGTGGCTCACTCGCTGCCGTCGCTTCGGCAGTCTTTTCCGGCGAAGACATGGTTGCTTGCCTTCACTTCCTCAACAGCTACACTGCAATTCCCAAGATAGTTAATCTTGAAGAAGACAGCCTGATGTTGCCAAGAAGGAGTTGAAGTTGAGAACTGGAGAAAAAAAAAGACTGATGTCGGATACGCGATCCGACGCCGGGTATTGCACCCCAAAATGTGATTAACCCAAAAGGTACATCAGAATCGCAGGTCTCCGCGATCGTACTCCACTTTGGGAGATTCATCATCGGAGATTACAAATGCATTTCTGGGCAGGGTAACCGTTTCTGTCATGGGAGGGCGTTCATTTCGCGGAGTGCATCATCACTTCCTCTTGTTCCCTGTGGACTCCTTCGCTCGATCGGAGCCACAAGGTACGGATCTTAGGCTTGTTTCCTTGAAGCCAAGATAGTGAGGGCTCACTTATTCGTAAAACTTAATTGCTCAATCTAGTTCATTACCCCCATACCATGCCCATTATACACTTATGCTGAAAAAGAAAACCTCATCGCCTTATACATAGTCCTTGGTCTGCTGATCACACCAATCCCAAAAATCCGCCGCGATCCCACTACCGCCGTCCTCTTTGGTCTTCAAGCTCTGGACAAGGTCCTTTCTAGGGCTTGGATGCCATCTTCCCCAAGGAATACCAAACCTACCACCATCCTCAAGCTTAATCTCTGTGCTAACCCCAGCCCATAGTTCAGAGTAAGCCCCTCGCTTAGGCGGGTGCAGGAAGACTTTGTTCGGCACCCTGAGATGCCACGGCACGCGGTCCCAGATATTGGTTGACAGGTTTCCTGGGTTCTGGCAGATGCAAATAACTCCATCTGAACGCACACGTCGGTCGAATTCGGAGGCGAGGAACCAATTCCCCGTCTTTGAAATGGTGTAGTTATGTGTTGGGTCTTTGGATTGTTTGCCGGGAGTAAGCTCAACCAGCGAAATACCTCCAGGAGGGGCCATCATGTCCATTACACCTGAGCCTGTGAAGATGACTCGTGTCGAGGGACCAGGGTTATTTCTGGCTGTTTGCTTCAAGACGGGGAGCAGGAGCTTGGTGAGAAGAAATGGTGCCAAGCAGTTGATCCCCATTTGAGGTTCGTATCCTTGGGCCGTAACTTCATCAAATGGTGCGGCGCTGATACCGGCGTTATTCCATAACACGTCGAGACGAGTCTCCTGCGCAAGGAAAGCAGAAGCACAGGCTGCCACGGAGGCAAGGTCATTGAGATCAATGTGAAGAGTCTTGAGGTTGCCAGTGCTCTCTGGGTATGCGGCCTTGATGGTCTCGATAGCCTTTTGTGCTTTGGTGGCGGACCGGGCTGGGAGATAGATTGTGCCTCCTTTGGAGTAGAGCATATTGACCAATTCCAAGCCAACGCCATTAGTGCCACCTGTCACCATAAAGACTCTACCTTCTAGCGAAGAAACATTGTCTTCTGTGAAAGTAGGCTTGGGTGGGAATATTTGCGTCCAGGCAGCTTGCATGATGGTAGATTAAGAGGTAGTGTCAGAATGTCGGGTACAAGTAGAACGATGCTGGAAAAGTGTCTTTCATAATATTTTGTTATGAGGAGGAAATATTGTTGTTCTTTTTATATATGGATATGTTTCAGCTTATCAATCTCATATGGTTGTTTGCTTCATAGATTCTGACACTCTGCTCATTCGGACTGTCAGACCGAAGTAGCCGAGAAAGACTGTGGTCAGAATGCATTCCCCTGCAACAGCCCTCCTTCGAAATTACCAGATAATCGAAAAGAACATGAAATCGATTTAATAGATAAGGAATTAACTGCTCAGCTTTGCAGGGATGCCAGAGTTAATGGCCTTTCCCCTCGTTGAGACCTCCAAAAGTTAGTCGTCTGAAGTATCCCACTATCCATCAAGAACCACCACCGCTTCGCAAAGCTTTCGCCAACCTCCCATCCCATCGGGTCCCACGGAACTGTCCCCCAAACCTTTAAGCTTCCAAACTGCATATCACGCGCAAACTCCTCTTCGTTGATAATAGAGAGAGACTTGAGGAGTTTGTCCCGCAACGATGCCCAGGGAAGCATGTCCAGGTAAGACAGGTGAGGGACGCTTTTTTGTAATTGAGTGGGAGCTATAGCCGACGGGAGACTGTCGTCCAAGGCTTTAATGTTGAAGCCTGGTATCTGCCTGCAGTCGAGGTCGAGGCGCTGAGCTATGACGGCCAGAGCGGTGGCGGCGGTCAGATCGGTCAAGATGAGGTAATGACTGTCCATTGTGGGCTGTTCGGACGTGTATTGGGTATGAAAGAAGCTTGCATCAAACATTTCCGTGACAGCCACGCTTGAGCCCTCTGTAGACGACTGCCCGGGACTAGAACCTGCATCTCTTCTGACAATGGCTCCCGCCTCACCATTAACCTCATACTGTGCCGCTTGCTTCTGTTTACCGACAAGCCGTGACCCTAGAACAAAATCAGTGAAGCCATTCTGAGCGATCTCGTATTACATACGCCTGGCTCTTTGGGACAGCCTGTTCTGGATCCGCTTTCGCTGGGCAGGGTCTGGGACAGCGGTCCAATCATCCTCAGTAGATTTCACAAATGGCTCCCAGTTGGGCTTCATGGTGGATAAAATGCTTGAGTCTGGCTGGGCAAAGTTAAGTGAACGCTATGGTGAAATAAAAAAAGCTGACGACTTCGGTTGAGAAAAGATGACGGAGAGCTGCTGATATTGTCAACTTTCTGACAGTCAGACTTGTCAGACTGCATAACCGAGATGAGTGGTTCGATCACAAGCCGAACTAGTCCATATAGAGTTAGTCTTTTGATCTCATACCGGTCAGCCACGAAGTCCTTACCTCGAGGATCGGTTTGCCAACTTTGACTGACTACCTGGCTGCAGTGGCACGATGACATTGGCGCTATAGGCCCAACAAAGTATTTGATCATATGTGTGTCCATTGATGTGTCTTGAAGCCCCCAATCAAGAATTCAGTCACATCCATATAACTTGATACATTTCGTAGTGAAAAGGCGGCAAGTATATACTTCCCAATATCGGAAGCTTTGAGACCAGCTCTTTTGTTTCCCTCTTCTTTCGTATCCGCCTGACCTCTACACTCTTGTGATTAAATAGCATAGAGAAATTAGCTATCTTGACTTATTCAACCCTACCGCTCTCTCCATCGGTAAGAAATCAAGAGTGGCTTATTCGTCTCGGGTCCAACGGCAGTAACCTGCCACTGTCAGCTTCACGGGAATCCCATTTGCCGCTGTCGTAGCAGTCGTGGTATAGCAATTCACAGTGGCCTGAATGGCAATCGTACCGCGGATACACACTGGCACCTCGGCTTTTCCCATTCCGTTCCCTTTCGGCGGCCTCAAAATCTAAAATGTCTTCCTTCCCATCAATACATCTCGCTCTCTCGCTTCCTTACTGCTTAGTACGCGGTTCCGGACACATTTAACCCCGAAACCTACCTTACTCCTCAAGCAACAACAGACCATTACCTCAAAATGGCTTTCAACTCTGCCAAGAATGCCGCTGGTCGCAAGGAACACTCGACGCCGAACAAGGCTGCTCCCGAAGCTGCTGAACACTCGTCTATAGATGTTAATGAGAACAAGACCGACATGATAATCAAATCCAACAAGAACGACAAGACAGCTGGTGAAAAGAAAGATCGGCGCAAGGTATGGGGTGAGCATTACGACAAGCTAGCCAGCACCACTCCAGAGAAATTTCTTGCCAAGGACCCTCATCTCAGTAAGTCGACAACTCTCCGCCTTCGAGACATTGCTAACCGTTACAAGAGGAGGTTCCCACCGCCATGAGGCTTCCATCCAAGGCCCGCGAGTACATAGCTAAAGTGGAGGCTGATGATTTGGCGAACTTGGAGAACTCCTACGACGATGGGAAGTTGTCAGAACACGACCTCTTGGAGTTGGGGGCCAGGGAAGTGTATATGTAGGAGTAATCGCGGTCGAGAGTTGGGGGGTCTTTGGGGGCTCACCAAATGGAACTTGATGGTTACGGTTCCGCGAGAGCAAGCTATAGTACTGTGGCTAGACGATGAGTCTTAAGATAACCGGCGCGAACTAGACCAGACCCCAACATACGAGGTTGAAACATGTCTAGGAAATGTCTCTAGTAGGATAACATCAAGCCAAAGTCTTATACTGAAGACAACCTCTGACGAACAAATCCCCAAGACAGTCTCCCATTTTTTCTTACATGAGTTTCTTGAGGAGGTGTGCTAGTTCATGTCGTGTTCAGTAATATCAACACCAGGCTGAAGAGTAATTGCTTGTGTATGGTATGAGTTCGTGAACACTGTCGAACAAGTTTCAATTCCATATCCAGTTCTCAAGTACTCACTTCAAACTGCTACTAGTCATAGACCATGTTATTTGTCGACAGTATCGTATCTATGTGCCGGTTCGAGAAAGCTGGACATATTATATGGCCCTGGCTGACTGTTCTTCATTGCTATTGATTATATGCAGAGATGGAGAGCCTTCTCTCTGCATGACTTTAAACATGATACCGTGTTATTCACGGCGTCTTTATCGCGTTGCAGAGCTTCCAAATAGCAAATGGGAGGTAGCATGATACACGTTGGTATATAGTTTATTAATACCACCCAATCCTCCTCAGCTCAGACTGTATTCTTGAACTCAACAAATAGCTGAGGCAGAAATGTGGCCAAGTCTATCCTTGATGAGTGATTGCAATAATTAATGGGGATTTAGGACTTACGTGACATCTCAATAGCGCAATGAACGCTCAGATCATGACCTTGAGTATCTGTAAAGGTGTCAAGGAAGAATCGAGATCGCAGCTCTCGCTGTCCATCGTCCTTACGGCGAATCTGATGCATGAGGTAGGAGTTACCAGTGACGTTGGTAGTATGCCCTATAAAAGGTCAGCTGAAGAAATGGAATATGGCAGGTTCACATACCACTGCCTGTAATATGAGCAGTAACGATAGTCTCTATGCCCTGCGACTCGTAGACACTGGTATTGAACCCGAGAGTTGCTGGATCCACGAAGTTGACGGTCAGTTTAGTGGCAAAGTTACCGATGAACTCGTCTATCCAGGAGTATGATCCGATGTAACGCTCGGGTAAGGTCTTGTTACTCCAGTCGATCGCATTCGGCATTCGGTAAGCATATTGATGAGCGACTGGATGCCAAAGTTTATATCTGCATAAACGTTAGCCTTGAGTAAAGCATATTGCAAGCAAGAAACCATACCTTTGGGGGTCAACAAGGTGCCATCCAAACCACCAGTCATACATATCTCCCGTGACTGGCAATAGTTAGAAGCGCCTATATTTCTATAGTTAAACTTTACTATACCATTGCCCATATCAGTACGAACGGCTATCATCAGTTTGTTGTCGTCGCTCACAGCCCAGCCGTTCTCCAACTGCAAGTATCCGGGCTGAGTTAGATAATGCGGCGCCTCTTGAGGCTTGAAAACTATAGAACAAGTCAGCAGGGGCGTATCCATGATCTATGGGCAACATACCCAGACTGCTGGCATGGGGGCTTTCAGTGATTCCCTTTTGCACCTCATCCGAGATTTGCTTCACAGCCGGTTTCCAGTATTTGGCAAACGGCCGAGACCAGTCATCATCTTTATAGCCGAGATAGTATAGCGACGTATTGGACTGATAAGGCGCTACATTAACGGACGTCGAGTTCTCGGACAAGGTGATGAGTGGAATAGGCGAGTAGTGTTTTCCATCACGAGGATTGGCCGCGACTTGCGCCAGGCAGGACGATGCACATGCGATAACTGGAACAAGTTGTATCTTCATGGCGCTGTGCGGAGGAGGTAACACAAAAGGGATCTATGGTCTTCTGAATATCGAGGGGATACGCAGCAGAGAGCATGGTTTATATACCCCAGAGCTCCACGTCATAGCTCGACAGTGATTCGAATCCGCCGCTGAGTGACTCGCAATGATCAACACGTTCCACCTGGCTCATTGCCGATTACTCAGCGGTTGAATAGCACAGTCGCCGCATATATCCACTCAAATGTTCGAGTCAGGCAGGTCGCTTCACTTGGCACCTAGATCCAGGGATGCGAGAACCTTGTTCGCTTATTGAGTTCATACCCATGCGAAATTGCTATAAAAAGACAGCTTTTTCCAGCATAATGACTCAACCGAGCAGTTTATGAGAAACGACTACTAGGATGGAGTTGTACTAGTTGCTGTAATAAATACCTCTATATAATAAGAGCACGGGCAGACCAAGATTCATCGAACAAGCTCCCTGATCCGTTGACAAGACTAGCTTTATCAAAATTATGTACACAATAAAGGAACTCAACATAGCTAATATGTGGGTATGCTAAATAACTTCGAAATATTAAAGCATCGAGATTGGCACCGACCCCAGCACATCTGAATTCAAACGTTATGCTCAAATAGTCATGCTCAGACAGCATGGCCTCCGTAAGCCTGCAAATTGTATCCAGTGGGGCCCAGTTGATCACCGCGCCGCTAGGACTATCCATTACAGTTAGGCCCGGAACACGATCGAAGTTGTTTGGGCGTCCAAGGGTACAACCAATAGCAGCTTTGAGGTCTTTTGTGTCGAGCTTTTGGTAAAAGTGGTTATAGTACGTCTTGTCGTTATCGATTCCAAATTTGAGTCGTACAGAAGCGGGACATTCGAAGGGATTGTTGGTGTCGCGGGCAACGGTCTCGGAGCGAGTCGATAGCCAGGGTTCTAGGTTCTGTCTCCATCGGCTGTTGTCGTCGTGGTAGCAGTTTCTGTGGCGAGTATCGAGCCTTCGGTGGAGGTGGCCACTGTAGTCGCTTGAGTGGTAGTAATTACCATACTAGTCTCACTGTTGGTGGCAACCGTGGTAGTGTCGGGGTGGGGGATTCCAGCAGCCGGCTTGAGCTCAACAGAGTCGAGGTAGACAGCCGAATTAGCACAGAAGAATCCAAACACAACGCTGATGTCTTCATCCGCAGCTAGCATATCGTCGGTCAAGATACACGTAGTTTCTAACTGGGACCAGTGACCCTCGGAATTCTCAGCGCTTGCCCGGGACATAGAAGCTGGTACGAGAACTGAGCTTTGCCCAGATCCCGTGAGGCAAGCGGCGATGATGACACTACAGCCGTCGCCGCTTTGGCTAAAGCTGTCAACGAGGGTATGGCCTTGGAGGTCATATGAGCCCGCCTTGAGTGCTTGCTTATTGATCTTTTGGATAATAAACGTGGCATACTGGCTGCCATCGTCGCTTCCAAACATCACTTTACCAGAAGCTGGACTCTGGAAGCCACTGCCAATAGCCAGGGAATCTTCGTGCTCCGTTAGCAACTGCCACGGGGCAGTTGTGCCATCTTCGAAGCCAGCGTTGGTGATAAGAGGCTCATCGACAGCCGTGGTCGTGGTAGCACTCTCGGCAACAGTCGTAGAGGCTTCAGTGCTGAGAGCCTCCGTGGTAGCATCAGTGGCCGTTGTCGCTGTCTCACTCTCACTAATCGCAGTGCTGGTCTCAGCATAAGTGGAAGATGCAGCGGTTTCGGCGGCAGACGTAGTGATGGCCCTTGTAAACGAGGGCTTACAGGGGCTTGCATTGGCCACTGAAGCCAAGGCTGCAAAAGCAGCAACAAACAACTTGTTTGAAACCATCTTGCGCTGATCTCGATGAACAAAATAAACGAGTGTGAGGGGTGAATAGAAATGAGCGAATGGACCCAAGGCGATTCAAGACACGAGTGTAAACTAGGGGCTTTCATCCTTCTTATTCTGTATTTTAAAATGACCATGGGGGTCTGGACTCGATAGTTTGACCACACGGGCCACCAAGACCGACTTAAGATGCACTTAAATAAGCATATTTTACAGCGTCGCTACTGAATTGATTGCAGTAGCGCCCCAATAGTCTCGAAAATTTAACGACCGCCAAAACCAATAATGTGCTGACTTACCTGTTTCAAGAAGGGCTTTGTCAGTTGACTAGAGACTATTTATACGAGGCGAGAAGAAAACAAAAGTACATAATAGTTAGAATATTAATTAGTCTTAGTTGTGTCTGCCGATTTAAGCTCTCCGCCCATAATTAAGGGGCATATGGAGCATAAGATTGAAGCACTACGGTGATCACAGTGACCTCGAGAAGCTTGACGTTATATCAATCGAGTCTGTGGCTCTTGCTATCATAGGAATTAATCAAAAAATTTCATCAATAACATTTCGCATTGGCTATAAGAATTAGACAATATTAAGCTATATCGCTCTACTCCTCCCGACTCACAGCAGCGTCCACTCCGTTGAGTAGATCGAACTTCTTGAACTGTCTCGCAGGAACGCGCCTCTGGAAAAGGATATCCAGCTCCTCAAATGTACGACCTTGACTCTCGGGAAGCCGGAAGTAGCACCAGACAAGACACACAAGACTAATTCCACCAAATAGGAAAGCCGTCTTACTACCCCAATTGGCCTCATCAGTATTGAGCATCAAAGGCATGACGATGGTGAACACGACGGAAGCGGCAGCCTGCACTGCTGTAGCAACAGCAATCGTCTTTTCTCTAAGACGGGTGGCTGAGATTTCGGAAATGATAACGAAACAGATGGGTCCGACAGTCATTTGGTACACGAAGGTCCAGATATCCATCAGCGTGGCAGTAGCCCATATAGCACCAGTGGTGCTAGAAAGACTGAGGAAGCCGATGATGAATAGGAGAGCCGTCATGACCATCATGCCTGCATTATAGATTGTGCGTCGACCAAGTTTGAACTATGTAATCCATGAGCTGATACGTCGAAAAAATAGAGAATTGGGACTGGCAATGACACGTACCCAGTTTAGGAGGAACCACGAACAAACCGTGCCAGTAAAGCCCAGAGCGGTGTTACCAACACCCACTAGAGTACCAAGTCAGCATGTTTGTAGTTTTCGGCTTTTGAAACACGTACTGTTGAAAGCATCAGAGGGATTAAGGCCGGCTTTTTGGAAGAAGTATGTTGCGTATCCAATAAGCGGATTGCCACCAATGACCTGGATCAGGTAGACCATAACTGAGATCTCGGTGCGAACCAAATTCGCACTCTTGAAGCACTCCAACCACGACGTTGACGACTCGATTTCCTGCTCCAGAAGATCTGTCTGTTCGATTCCTACAAGAGCCTTGTCGATATCGGGTCTGTTGGTGGGTGAGGACAGGCCCATGAGCGCGGCACGTGCTGCCTCACGTCGGCCTTTCCGAACCAGCCAGTACGGACTTTCAGGAGCAAAGGGTAGACCAGCGAGAAGGATCGTTGGCCAGACCCATTGGATCGCAAAAGGAATCTTGTACGCCCACTCGTCCATACGGGTCTCTACACCAGCCGCGCAGCCTTGGGCAATAAATTGGCCGATCACAAACGCCATGTTGATCGATGTGGTGAGGAAACCTCTCAGAGCCAGTGGGCAAACTTCTGAGGCATACGTTGGTGCAATGACGACGTAGAACCCATAAGCCAAGCCACCGAGAATCTCGCCCGCACAAAGCATGCCAATGCTCGTGGAGAAGAACTGAACAAAGACCAGTGCAATAGACCAGACGCAGCAGATAGCTAATGTCTTCTTTCGACCAAACATCTCGAGGGGATAACCACTGGCCAAGGCTCCAAGAACCTGGCCGATTGGATTACCCATTCCCAGAGCTGTCTGCCACGGCGCGGAAATTTCATAGCCGTCGCCGCCATGAACCCGCTCACCATATTTTGTTTGGAATGCGGGTAGGGCATAGAAGGAAGTGATTATCTGAGCATCAAAGCCAGCCATTATAACGGCAATGCCGAAGAAAAGAGCCCAGAAGACGGCCCATGGATACTGGCGAACCGCTTCACGGAAGCCAAGGTTGTGCTCTTCGACGGTGAGGTCGCGGGTGGCATCGATCTCAAGGAGCTCAGATCTCTTCAGGTTTGCCACGTCATGGTTATCTCTATTGGCTTCTTTGTCTAGGGTTGACATTTTCAAAGATGAAATATAATAGATATTGTGAGGGGGTCTGACAGCCACAAGAGGAAGTGGTTCGCCTATAGCGGCGAAGAACGGTGTTTAAGTATCTATTGAAGATCGGTACACCAAGAGATATCTGGCTTGCTCAGGCTTATCACCAGTTTTGCGGGGACCGGCCTGTCACTATTGATACCGGTAGCACCCCGCAGACATGCGTGTGCACGAGATAGCATCTCATTTCCCTATCGATAAAATGTAACACGCCAATGCAACGTTTCTTGGCCACTTACGATAAGTAGTCAATAGCTACGTAGAGAAGGATCGTACTAAAATGCGGGGAAAGATATCGGGCAGGGTTTGCCGGCATTCGCACCGACCGTTTGCCGGCTATTGTGCCTGGACCGGGTTAGCAGGGCTTTGTCAAGATATCGCCCATAAATGCGCAAGATTCCTTTGTGTTCATTGATACTCCCTATTGTGACGCTAGACGACATATTAGGCAAATCAGCTCACCTAATCGACCCCTCTAATACCGTTACTACAGCCTCCAGGTACGACACAAGATGGTTGCAACCGGCTCTCTCTCCGGCCCTCTGTTCTCACCAGACCTGATTGGAACTGATGTTGTAACATCATTCCCTGAAGGCCACACTATCCGACCCTTGGAACGAGGGGATTATGCAAAGGGATTCCTTGACTGCCTCGGGGTACTGTCTGATGTAGGGGACGTGTCCCAGGATCGCTTCGAGGAGAGGTTCGATTGGATGAAGACACAGGGCCAAGGGGTGCATTACCACGTGGTCATTGAGCATGAGAACCGAGTTGTCGGGACCGGTGCCATTATCGTAGAAAGAAAGTTGTAAGTCTTCTAATTGGTGAGGAAGGTGTCTGCACTGTCTTGATGCTAACCTTGATTCGGCAGTATTCACAATCTTGGATTAATTGGACATATCGAGGAAATCGCGATCAGCAAAGATTTCCAAGGCAAAGGCCTCGGTTTGAAGTTACTGGCCAGCCTGTCGTCTATTGCTAAGAACGTCGGGTGCTACAAGACGACTCTGGGGACCAGTCCGGCGAACGAGCCGTTCTATGTCAAATGTGGCTACAGCAAGTCGGGCAATATCATGAACCAGTACTTCGAAGAGCCTAAAGAATCCTATTATCGGGGATAAGCCCGAGAAAACATGATTTTCAATAGTATCGTTGTACATAGCTACCCCGAATCGATATTGATGGTGATCTCGACTCAAACGAGTTAGCCACCGGTCTTTTTCCGATGTTTGCCGGTTCGCCGATTTATCGTCTCACCGACTCGAAGTCAATCGCTTGCAAATTGATAAGAGCTTATTGGGCCTTACTAAGTTTCTCAAACGTTGCATTCTCCATACCTGCAAATCATTAACGCGGGGAAAGTTATTATCTGGTGTATCATGTATGCGTGGCTGTCGGGCGTGCTGCAATGTAACAAGCTACCAGAGCCGAATATCCGTAGTTTTTTACGTATTAATAAGGGAACCCTTGCTAACGAAGCATCTTAACACGATTGAAGATAGCTTGCAATCAACACCTAAGCCATTATCAGCAACCCAATCTTTCTTGGTATCTGTCTGCTAGTTCACCATGGCACCCCATGCTGAACAGGATGAGTCCGCCCATGGCATCACTCGCCTCCCCCCACCAGAGCGTCCTGCCTTTTCTGCCTCGCCTCCACGTCTACTAATCATCGGCGCTGGGAACCGTGGTAAGGCCTATGCTGAGGCTGTTCAGAATTCGAGTAATGGAGTTATCGTGGGCGTCGTAGAGCCTATCGCACTCAAGAGACGGTATTTCGGTCGCAAATACATATGGGGCACACGGGAGCCAACACCCGGGGAAGAGTTCCGCGACTGGCCAGATTTCGTTCAATGGGAGCTTAGCCGGCGGCAAGCAGTCGCTTCTGGGACTACAGGTGTTCCTGAGGGTGTCGATGCAGTCTTCGTTTGCGTCCAAGATGGCATGCATAAGGATGTTGTCCTTGGCCTTGCACCACTGAAACTACATATCATGTGCGAGAAGCCGCTGGCCCCCAATCTGGAGGATTGTATGGCTATCTATAAGAGCCTTTCGTTTGATGCCTCAGGATCCTCAGAAAAGCTGTTCGCTATCGGCCATGTCCTTCGTTACAGTCCTCACAACATGATGATGAGGAAGCTTCTGCTTGAGGATAAAGTCATCGGAGACATCATGGCTGTTAATCACACAGAGCCAGTGGGCTGGTATCACTTTACACACAGCTACGTCAGGTAAGCCGTTGACTTATGAGCTTGCGCAACCGATAAAGACTAACCCCGTGCTAGAGGAAACTGGCGCAATGAAAAGGCGGCAGCTCCATCACTACTTGCCAAGTCGTGCCACGATATGGACATCCTCTACTGGATTTTGGCGGCCCCGCCTCCCGGCTCTAACAAGCCGACCCATGTCCCCAAAGACATAAGCTCTTCTGGATCCCTCCAATATTTCAGAAAGGAGAGAAAGCCTGTCGAAGCTGGAAACGCCACCAATTGCTTATCATGTGCCTATGAGCCATCCTGCCAGTTTTCGGCCAAGCGAATTTACACTGGAGCTGATCTCAAGAGTCAGCAACAAGAGCACTTTTGTACGGTAGTCGCACCGGAAATAGAAGACTGTATTCCGAATGGTGGGTCAGAAGCAGCTAAGAAGGCTGTTCTATCCAAACTTGCGGAAGATTACTCAGAGGACACCCCGGCAGATGAGGTCAGCAAGAGAAATACCTTTGGACGTTGTGTATACGAATGTGACAACGATGTCTGCGACAACCAAGTTGTAACACTTTCTTGGGACGCTGATCCGATCGCGGCTCCGGGCGAGACATCTCTGCAGGCTCTTAGTGGTAGAGGTAGCAAGACAGCGACATTGCATATGGTTGCGTTCACAGAAAAGATCTGTACCAGGTTCACGCACATTTACGGTGTCCACGGGGAGATGTACGCCGATAGTTCCTCGATTACAGTTACAGACTTCAGGACGTGCAAGAAGACGGTTCACTACCCACACATTCCTGAGGGCGGTGGCCATGGTGATGGAGACGAAGGGCTGACGAGACAGTTCGTGCTGGCGGTTGACCGGGTAAAGAACCATGGTGAGAAGGTGTCAACGGCTCAGCGAGAGTATATCAAATGCAATTTGAGGGATATTATTATGAGTCATAGTATGGTATTCGCTGCTGAGGAGGCAAGGAAGGGAAAGAAAGTTATTGATTTTCCTGAGTGGTTTGAGAAGGAAGTCATGATAAAGCTAGGCACATAAAGGCTTCGAGTATAGCCATATTGTGAGGTTATTATAGATCTCGCTTGTCTATCATCTCTTACGTCCCCGCGTTGTCGAATTGTACAGTCGTGCGACCCATCACAAGTAAGTCAAGCTCGATGATGTCGATATATTTTACAGTGAGGCTCGAGGTCCATCTCTGTTCTCATATAGTTCCGTCTCATGGCCATGCTCCCAGCTCCCATACGTTTCGCAATCTCATATTATTGATCGCCGATAAGTCTCATGCATGTATGAGCATGAATGAAGGGTGCTGTTATTAATTGCCAGGGCATAATCTAGGGGGCTCCTCATGCCTCTTGAAGTCACATTTACGATGATACATCGGTATCACACAGCCCCAGATACATTACATATGTGCGGGACATGTCTATTTGTCATGATTGAACATATCGCTGACCTCTAGCCAAATAACGACAAAATTCCAAATGGGCTGCACCTGTCGCAACTTGAGTTGCAGGCTCCATAGGGGGATAGACCTTGTGTCGGAGGTTCTCAGGTAGTTTCAACTTGATTTCTCGTAGCAAGTACTCCGATGTACAGAACTCTCCTCCAAGTATAATCCCCTGTTGAAAATCAGTATGTAAATAGGAAACGAGGACTTAAACATACCTCAATACTATTGCTAGATTTGAGAACTTCTCCTATTGTATAAGCCATCATGGCAATAATGTCATCCAGGACGGGCTGGAAGCAAGACAGGATTTCGCCATTTGTGTAAGTCATATAACCACCCTTGATCCCTGCCTCCAGGAATTCTGTTTCGATTGCAACATCGATATCCCATTCTTGTCCGTTGTTTCTGAACTCTGACATGATGCGTTGCTCAAACTCACTGACGCACTTTGTATAGACTTTGTTAGCTATTCTGGAACCATCCGGAAGTCGCATGCGGCGGACTCTAGTCCGCGCTATGTCAGCAAAGTTTTGTGCTATCAGAGCAGGCCTGGGAACATTTAGACTGTGTAGCAAAGAGGCAAAAGGAACTCACCCTAGATTCTTACTCGACATAAGCTGAGAAGCAAAAAAGGGCGATGCTTTCAGAACTGAACACACACAGGCAGACATGTGCACTATATTTTTCCCAAAGTTGGCAAAGATAAATGGACTTTGCGTTTCTTGGCTGAGTGAATATCTTAGTATCGCGTCGTGTATTGATGCTTCTGCTTCGCTGACGAATGACAAGCGTGTATCACTTTCGTCTGTAAGATATCCAGCTCTCTGAAGCGCACGTTTCCATAACGTTTTGTCTTTATCTGCCCAAATCTCTGACGAGGTGAGAATCCAATGGATGCTCTGCTCGTTCTCTAAGAATTTGAGTCCTATGCGTTGCTGCAATTGAGTTCCAAGGGCACGCCTGACCTCATAGAGAAAATCTGCTGAGACATCTACAGCGTTGAAGCCAGGAGGAATGCCGGGAAGCGGAATATACTCTTCTGTCTCTTGGACCAAGAACAGAGGCAGACGTTCAACCTTCTGGACACCTGACTTCGGATGTCCAGTCGGCCCAACGGCGTTAGCAATATCGTGGCCCCAGCCAACTACCTTATTGTACAGATCATAATAAATAACAGTGGGAACCTGGGAAATTAGAGATCATTCAGTGAGCTTCTATTAAATAACTTACCAATGATTTGCTGTAGCAGCCAGCACCAGGCCACTCCCTGAGTAGCTCTGATATCGGGTTCTTAAGGTCGTTGACTACGTATGCGACACTGGTATTCGCACCATCTATGTTCATGAAGTCGATTGACACAAATATCTAACATCGGGGCTCAGGCGCGGCCACAGGAGCCGTGCCATAGGGCGACAGTGGTAGAGGGGATTGATAACCTTGTTGTTCGTAACTGTTCGCACCATGCGTGGGCTGTATATATGCCCCTGTTGAATAGAGAGGTGGTTGCAGCGGCAAAGCCAACCTAAATCCAGACATATCGGTATTGTGGCCATACCATAGATTGGCGCTTCTCCTCGGTTGCTCTAGTTGTTGCTGTTGAGAGTATGACCCCATACTTTCGGGGCGATGCATCGTAGATAAGATCGGATCTGGTTGTCCGATAGCCTTTCGAGAGATGGCAGGGGTTGAAGATGACTCTCCGTTTGACCTTGTTTGCCTATGCTGTATCGGATATTGAATCATTCCTTGATGACTATTCGGTGTTGATGGACTTGTGTACTGAGAACCGAAGGTTTTGGGGTACTGGGATCTACCTGCAGATGGTACTGGGCCAGAAGCGGCCGTATTGTATGGTTGGCCCTGAGGATACTCCTGCTGGAAATCCAATGGCTGTCGAGTTTGTGAGACTGTGTCACCATCGTTACTTGGCCTGTTCAAGCTCCCAACTGAACGGTCCAGATAATCCAAGGCTCCTTGATCAGTCGCAATAGTCGCGTGGCTCGGGATAAAACTTTGATGGACCTCTGCTTCCATCATCTTGCTTCTTGCCTTGCAGATGCGCACAAGCAAATCCAGGGTCTCCCAGCATCTCCAATGATCCTTACCAAAAACTTTTCTCTTGCCCCAAAGAGCACGTTTGCAACACCTTTCGGCTTCCTCAAGCTTGGAGTTATCTAGATAAGCAAGAGCCAAGGCGTGCGTTCCGTGATACACGAGTATATCGTTTGTCTTTCTCTCAAAGGCAATTGGAGATATGATTTCGTCTGCTTCTGTCCACTTTTCCTGCCGCATGCATGCATATGCTAGTCGTATCTTCATAGCAGTGATGTCGCTTACAGGTCTTGAACTCGATTCGCCGTGCTCGATGGCACCTCTGTAGAATTGTTCTGCTTTTGCGTGATCCCCGTTGGCCTCATTCTTGATCGCGAGTTCTTCAAATCTTCTGGCAAACTCGGTTTCAATGTCCGAGTCGGGGTCGGGCTCTTCATCAACGGGTGAAGGTATCCATCTCTCGATCTTGATGTTTGTGCTTCTGTCAAAGGATTACCCATAATACTTCCTCCCCAAACAGTAGACCTAGGGCCCTCTCTCAGAATGGTACTGGCGCTCGAGTGGAAGTTCTTTGCCACCTGAACAAAGTGTTGGAGATGTTGGGTGGCGCGATCGTCCTCTTCGCGTCCACTGGAAGGGCCAGGGCTTGCGGAGCTACTTGTACGTAGAGCAATCTCGACAAGCCTCAGCTGGGACTCAAGGCCGGAGAGGACCTTGAACACAGAGTCTTGAGAGGAATTGCTGTGAATTAGGAGGCAGCTGTCCACGTTAGTAATTACCCAAACCCCCGATTATCATGACTTACACGTTGATCATCTGAAAAGCACTTGTCATTGCCGTGTTGTATGACTTAATTCTTTCCTTGTATACTGTGATATCTTTGGACCGCAGGCTAAACTTGATTTGCTTAGTTGGCTTGCGCAAGAACCCTCGGCTGAAGAGGTTTGTTTTCTCAAGCTCGGCCATCAGCTAGTTGAGCTTGTTGAAAGTGCTGTTGATATCATCGAGGGTAGCACTAATACTACCCCAGAGGGCATTACCAGGATCGATCTCCGCCACGACAGCTTGCGGAACCCGGCTTGAGGCATTGCTGACGGAGTCTAGGACTCGCGACAGAATCGAGACCTCTTCCAACAAATTGGAAACATTCTCGTCGACGTCGACAGTATCGTCTATCCAGGTGTATAGCGTCTTGGCTATCGTCGCGCAGCTGATGGCAAGGCCGGCGGCGCCCGACGCGATAGATAATGGGTCCATCGGAGACGATCTGTCGTCAAGGTTTGAAAATGGAGCGAGTCACAGCTGAACTCTTGGTGCGGGGTGGCATTATACCCCAATTGAGAATGCCGCTTAGTCTATGCGTCCCAAAGAGGCAAACCGAGTTCCTAAGTTAACTTCTAACAGTACTAAAGCTCTAATTTCTGCCTTATAGCATTTAATAAAATTACATTCTGTGCTCTATAGTAGTATAGCTAGAAGCTCATCATGTTTCAGTTAGTACTGCAGTGATGCCCGTGGTAAACACGACCTGACCTTCGAATTGTCTGCTCAAAAGTGCCACTTAGTTTGTCGACCTTGTGGTATGTATTTTCGAGAGACTTATCAACTCGTCCCCCCTTTTCACAAGCCTACGTAGCGAGGCAAAACCCTTGTTGCTCTATAAAGTTTCTTCTGTGGGGTCTTTGTGTGCCGGATATACGGCTATAACTATGACATGAGTTCACATCGTTCTGCGATATTCGAGCTTCGGCATGTTAAATCGTGCTCAGCCCTAGCATGCGAAAAATAGCAACATGAGTTCAATTCGAAACTGTATTTAGTTCTGTCATGGATACTTCAACTGCGCCTCTATTCATGTCTTGACGACGCATTGCAGACGGGCCGTAGCCGTAAATAGTGGCATCCCGGATGATTTTTGACAGCCGCCCACATTCCGACCCGAGATCATCCTCAAAGGACAGAAAAACTCAGCACATTGATCTCAGTTGACATAAACAGAAAGCTAAATACAGGGCAAAATTAATAAGTTTCATAAGCTGCTATTTTTGGTGTCTCAATTTCATTTCCTTCACCATATTTTGCTCCCGTCGCTCCCCTGCACATCAGGTTATTAAGCGGCGCGGAAGTAGTTGACGCAATTGCCGCCGCGTGAATGCGCGCTAGGAAATGCGCAGCAAGTTCTTATAATAGGACGCGCAAACGTAGTTTAAGCTTACAATAGAAACATACGAAAAACGAAGCATGAGCCTCATGCGGGTACTATACTTAGATAAACATGCAAAGTTTGCATGTGCACTAGCGTCATAGTTGACTATAAGATATGGAGAGAAGTATGAGCTGGCAGATTGCTTGGAGAGACTGTTCAATAACACCACTGCGACCCGGACTCTTGATTTACACAATGCTTATTTCCTCTTTTTTTATTGCTCTAGGCGCAAGCCCTCTTGTGTACGCTCATGGTATCCAGGTCGAACGGTCAGAAAATCACTTCATTAAGGGACCTGCTTTCCCAGATGACGCTTCTTCGTCCTCCATGGAGCCATTGTGGCATGCGAAACAAGGAGACGATGAACTTGTGAAGGTGGATTTTCATCGATTGATCCAGCGTCGAGACGACAGTTCGACGGATACCGATACTTCAGCAGACGCTACGAGCACGGCAACTAAAGATGCCTCAGTGGCTTCTACCACTGGAGATGACGCTACGACGACAGCTAAGTCCAAAAGTACTACGCTGGAAACAACTACATCGGGGACGGAGGCATCTACCACAGAAGAAAGCTCCGTGTCGTCAACCACCACCACCTCGAGCTCAAGCTCAGGCATAGCATCATCGACAAGCACGACTTCGACTACAACGGAACCCGGCGCCTCATGCTACAGCACGACAGTCAAGAGCAGCACCATCTGCGAAACAACAGGATTCACCACTTTGACGTGCTATGCTGCGAATATTACCTCGAGCACATGTTCTCCGGGTCTTATGTGCACGACCCAGTCAAGCAACGGAGTTACGATCTGCATGGAACTCCAGAATGAAGTTGGTACAGCTGGTATTATCATAGCTTCTGTTTTCTCGGCACTTATACTCATCTGTGCTTGCACTCTTATTACGATGTGTTACAGAGATAAGAGCAAGCAGAGAAGGCAGGAGGAGATGAGGCGGGTAAGATCAGTGAAGATTGCTGAGAGGGCTACCTTGCTGCAGCGTGCGCAGTAGGAATACGGGTCGGAGGATAAAATGTTGTTGTGAAGACAGGTATGGCGTCTAGCCAGGGATCTGATGTTACTGATTTCATAGCCCAAGGTAATTGAGGATTGCGATACGATATCGGGATGGTAGAGGATTTGTGAACAAAGATCGTGGTATAGATATAGTAAAACTCTTGAGTGTTGAATTCTTCTTCTTCTGTAGTGATGACAAATCGCATTTTTACCAACATAATGATCGAGTTTCTTGCCGCGGTTCCCCTCAAAAGGCGGGGTCTTGACATAAAGTCGACACCAACGCGAACATCAACAAAAGAACATAACAAAAACTTACAATGACGTCCAAACCATCCTTCGACGCCCTTCCCCTTCGCAAAGATGGTCCTCCAGGAAATGCCTGGGGTCTTTTCGGTGAAAACGACCAATGTGGGATGCTAAACCTCTTGACCCCAGAAATCATAGCAAAAGCAGCATCAGAGATACGAGACGGCGTTCGAGTCTCTACCGATTGGCCCCTCAATCGAATGTCACGGCCTTGTTTCGGTCGTGCACCATTCAAGCATGAAATCACTACCAAGAGCCCTCGTGCTGTCAATGATGATACTCTGACATTCAATACACAGAGTAGTTCGCAGTGGGATGGGTTTAGGCATTATGCTTATCAGAAGGAGAAGCTTTGGTTCAATGGGAAGAGCCTTGATGATCTCTTATCTTCGGATGTCAACGGTATTCAGTGTAAGCTATACTCGCTCTAATTGGATATTACTGACGTGTGTAGCTTGGGTTGAGCGAGGTGGTATCGTTGGACGCGGAGTACTACTCGACTACGCATCTTGGGCAGATAAGAACGGCATCGCCTTAACTCCCTTTGAAACAAAGTCAATCACCGTTTCAACACTAAAGGAAGTTGCCAAAAGTGAAGGAACAACATTCCAAAAAGGCGATATCCTGTTCATTCGCACAGGTTGGGTTCGAGCCTACGACAAGCTCTCCGATGATGAGTGCAAGACATTAGCAGACTACAAAGTCCCACCAGCTCATGGTGTCGAGTCTTCAGAAGAAACGCTCCGATGGCTCTGGGAGCAAGACTTTGCAGCAGTTGCGGGTGATCAACCTAGCATGGAGGCATGGCCTTGCCAGAACACGGACTTCTTTCTGCATGAGTGGTTGTTGGCGGGCTGGGGGATGCCAATTGGGGAGTTGTTTGACCTGGAAGCTTTGAGTAAAGAGTGTGAGAAGCGAGGGAGGTGGTCCTTCTTCTTTTCGAGTATGCCACTCAAGGTACGTTTCTTTCCCTTCCGCGTCTCGTTGAGCCGATGGTCTGATGCGTGTTAGGTTCCTGGGGGCGTGGCTAGTCCGCCAAGTGGCGTAGCCATCTTTTGATTCACAAGTTACACGTGCCAATCAAGATGATCATGGACTGAACCAGTAACTCGATTATTTGATGCTCAATTGTTTGCTGTGCTGGACCCTATAACAAATCCGTCCAGCTATTAATGTTCATCCAATCCTGATCCGATGTGAAGTTACTGAACTGGTGCAATCCCTCTCCGCCAAGCAACCTGTTCCAATCAGGCGGACTCTCCGGCACCATGACTTGTTCGCCCTGCAATCTCTGCGTAACAAGCGTCTCATACTCGCGATGTAGCTCCTCAAAGACACTATGAACAGCCTCGGCATTAGGCCAGTGTCTCGCAAGTAATATCGTTGATCTCAAGAGTCTCGATAGTCTTTCAAGTGCATTAATGGCGACTAAAAACGTCTGAGAGGCTACAGCTGCACGAATCTCACCGGCGAATTGTATACCAGCTGCTGTCACCGCGCTGACGGAGGTAAAGTGGCATTGGCGCAGTTCATCGCGTGCCGTGAGTTTTTCGAGCGATGTAACAATTGCTTGGGCTGCTGCTGAGCAGATTGACTGGCTGCTTTGTTCGTGGAGATTGCGGTGGAGGTGCAAAAGGAGGAGATTGTAGTGCATTCTGAGATGGCATGTCCATGAGTCGTCGTCTTCTGCGACTGTGGATATGCCTGAGCGGAGCGACCATAGACCTAGACGGGCGTCGATTGATGCTACATCTATGACACGATCTCGGGCGGGTGCGTTGAGTGCAATGACGTCGAGGCCGATGTAGGCTAGATCAACGAGGTGGTTCAGAAAGTCAGGGCTGACTCCAGATTCGGCGATTGTCGGGTCATTGCTCGGTGTATCAGTGATATCCTCTTGCTGAAGTGGCAACTGGTCTATATCCTCTGCTCGCACTGCACAAGGCCTCCCAGTCTCTAACGAAGAAAATACTTCACAGAAAAAAGCAGACCACCAGCAGCGTCGATACTGCGCCATCTCTGTAGATGGGAGTTGAGAGCTTCTCCGATGAGCACCAAGGCCAGTACCTATTCGCACAGCGATTCCAGCCCAGTACCACGGCCCACCGGCGACTGTATCACCATCGCCTATGTGCCATGTGAACAGGGCTGCTGCTTGGAGAAGATGCATTCTGTCTGACTCATGGCGCATATGGTATAGCATACTCGCTCTTCTGAAGAGTCTGTTCTGGACGGCATGGCGATCAGTGGCGACGAGAGGATGAGCACATGCGTGGGCACCGGCCATTAGGACTGACTGAAATAGTAGAAGTGGTGGAGGATTATCAGGTGTACGATATCGAGCGAGGAATTCTGGCTTTGATACGATGGGCAAAAATGGGTGGATGTGATCAAAGTATGCTTGTACCAACGCATCGCGAACTTCTTGCGCCGGGAACGACGATACTTCCGTCACCAAATCTTGAGTCACCCATGAGTTCGGTGTCGGTTTCCAAGACTTGACTTGTCTGATCGGAGGATATGGATAATGCAACGGTTTGCCACCTATCCTATCACTACTGGTACTTCCATCTGCAGACTCTTGAAACGAGCCATGAGTATCGGGTCCTGTAGGCGCAGACAAAGGTCTCTGGTCGCCAAGAATGGAAGAATAAGGCTGTCTGAAAGAACGATGTAAGTCGACAAGATGAACCAGGTTCGACACAGCCGTGCCGACATAAGCGATGCGAAAGCTCTTGGTCGATGCAAAAACAGCCCAAGCCGCAGCCCCGATGCCATGCTTGAAGAACCTCGCTAGTCCCTCCCGAGCGAGTTTCTCTTGGCCATCCGAGCGCGATGCATCGTTTGATGACTTGTCACGCCGCGATGATGCAGATGAAGCATCGGGTCCGAGGATCGAAAGATGATCATCCCGCTCAACGGCTCCGGCCTCCGGATCCGGCTGCGATACTCCTGGCGATCTCGCAGGTGTATCACGATCATAAGCATTTCTAGAAGCCAGCGAACTTCTTCTCGCAACAGCCCATTTCGCCGTTGATCTGAATCTTTATCAGCTTATCATTCTCTTTCTCACAGGGCGCATCGGAGCCGTACCGGCATTCGAACCCGGACTTTTCACAGACGGAACATGGGCCTGATGGTCGGTCTACTATGTCACAGCGGACTTTGCGACGGCGGCATAAATCACAAGCTTTTCGCTGCTGGCGACGACGTTTGTCGTGTTGGGACTTTTGAGGCGTCGGGTCCATGGTTGGTACAGTGGGTGAGTGAGTGGATTGAGGAGAAATCGGAACCGGGGGATCAGAACTGTGAGGCTGGCATGCTTAGTGTCGGCTCCTGAGCGGGGAGCCGAGAGCGGGCATTAGACGGGTATAGCAGCGGTATGATTGTTCGCCAGCGGGATGTAATGTGGCATTGTACAAGTTATCGACACAATTGAAGTCAAGATTGATATCAAGCGTCTCGAAAACACAGAATTGCTTATCGTCCTCCAGATTGAGACACCGCGAGATTGGCCCGCCTCCTTGATTCCGAAACCGGTCTCCCGCGTCAATGGTTGGAGATCAGCCTCCGTGATGCGGAGCTACCCCGTACTTGTCTCATCAATCCAACTTATGCCTCACATTCATCAATCATCGAGTCAGCTACCATCTACAGTCACTAAATCATGACGCGCTCTCTTCAAGGATCCGTCGTTCTCGTAACAGCCGGTACATCTGGCCTCGGTCTCTGCGTGGCGGAAAAGTTGATTCAAGCCGGCGCCTCGGTAGTCATTAATTACGTCAACGACGATGAACGGGCCCACGATGCTTTCGTGCACCTGAACCAATTAGCTTCGATATGTTTCTCGCCGGATACTGGACAGCGATGCTTGAAAATAAAGGCTGATGTGACTAAGAGAGAAGGAATCCAAGAGTTGGTCAACCAGACGGTATCTGTTATGGGTAGAATTGATGCCGTGGTGTCAAACGCTGGATGGACCAAGTTTGCGAATTTCCACGACATTGACGATAATGTTGATGAGGAAGTTTGGGATCGCTGTTATGCGGCTAATGTCAAGTCGCACATGTTTCTCTGCCATGCGGTGAAGAAACATTTGGAGGAAGCCAAAGGTGCATTTGTCATGACTGCGTCTGTCGCGGGAGTCAAGCCTAGCGGGAGCTCTATCGTGAGTAATCTAGTAATCACTCTTGTACGAGAAGACGGAGCTAAATCTTTGACCTAGGCATATGCTGTTACCAAAGCTGCGCAAATCCATCTGGCAAAGACTTTGGCTACGGTCATGGCACCATCAATTCGTGCCAACTCTGTATCCCCAAGCTTTATGGAAACAGTAAGTTGTGAAAGTCCCCATGTATCTGGCGGTATTGACTAAGTCGACTTTCAAGAATTGGATCGCCAATATGCCACAATCAAAGATCGACGCTGCTAGAGAAAAGACTCTCCTCAAGCAGATCGCCAAAGTTGAGGTACGCAAGTTGTGATTCCCATGTCACTGGAGAAGTACTAATTACCAAAAAGGACGTCGCAGAACAGATTGTCCTGCTCATAAAATCGGAATCTGTTACTGGATCTAATGTTCTCATTGATTCAGGGTTTTCTATCTAGTCTTGCGGAACGTATTATAAGTCGAGGGCCAAATGATGTATTAGAAGTGGCTGACTGGAAAGACGGGGCGGTTGCGAGGTGGTTGCTCGGCGATTTCTCGATTCGTTGATTACTTCTGATGCTTAAATCCACGCGCCAAGCCTGGGTTTAATCTGCGCATACAGGGTAGCCATGAGATACAACGTCATTTAACCTCATACAAATCTTCAGCTCAAATGCCAGATTGCCGTATATTTACTTCAATTGGGAAATCTCAGCATAGGCTAATATGATCTAATCAACTTCTGCCTTGGAACTGAATCTTAATTCCTTGGAAATGACGGCCGTTGAGCCTGAAATGAGATGTACATTGGGGGCCGTTTGCTCACCCACCCGCATTGAGGATTCGCCAAGAGTGATTGTCACTCTACACCATTCATACAACGAATAATTCTAGCCAACAGAGCTGAAGTCCATCACTCTTGGCAAATTGTCGCGTGACGTAGAAAATGCCCAGGAACAATGACGAGGTTCCTCTTGGCGGACATCTCCCAAACACAAAAGCCTCCATATCTCGTGTCACAGATCCATTCTTCAGGTTCCTTCGCTACAAAAAAGTATATTGACCAAACTTAAACGACCATGCCCACTTCTACAGAGTTCTTTGGTTTTACTGCCTATAATCTGGGTCCATTAACTACAACCTTCTCGGCCCCGTCAGCTTGTGCAACTGGCACTGATCATCATGTCATCGCCAACGGAAGCGCACCCTACGAGGTCTGGGGCTTCCCGACGTGCGGTTTGAAAGACCAAGGTAGTTGTATACCCAGCGGAAATTCATATGATTCGCTGCGAAGTGTGACTACACCGCTGAACCGGGCATGGTATCACTACTACTCCCCCGGAATAGCCTGTCCATCTGGTTGGACCACAGCTGGATCCATGGTAAAAGACGGAGATTCCTCCCTCAGCGTATCCGGGGTCTTTTCACGCCCGATACGGTCAGCTACCTATGAAGCGCAGCCACTCGAGGCTTCTGTCTTCTGGGGCCAAATTATGAATGTCTCAGAAACAATTGCCTTGTGCTGTCCCAGGTACGTTGGAATGTATATTGATGTACAAAAGCCAAAACTGACAAGTTAAGTGATTACGTGGCAGATCCCGGTGGAAGCTGTTTCTCAACGGTTGGTTCAATGAGTGAATTCAACTATTCATCCGTGTGCCTCAGCCCAGCGCCAGTGCAAATAATAACTGTCACGAGTGTGGATGGCGCTTCGTTAACACAGCCATTGATTTCTTTCGACGTTCTGAGTACGCCAGCTTCAACGTATGAAGATGACAGCCTATTTACTCATTCACGGTATTCGACTGAACTTGCTGTTGCTACTTGGGTGCCAGCGGTGCCTTTGGTTCACCATCAGTCTGATCTGGATGAAGCGGAGGACGAGGATGAGGACGATAGTGATAATGATGATGAGAATGAGGGGGACGGTGAGGGTAGTGATGGAAATGCTGCTTCCACCAAAACTCCTGGAAATGGAGTTGTGAGTGTTTTTGGACTGACTCTGGGTATCCTGGCTGGTATGGGCATGCTTCTATGATATCTGTTTATGTTTCTTCAGCTTGACGATTATGGTTTCGGCCACCAAGGGATAACATTCGTTTTATTACAGGCAGATGTTTATGGACAACCCAATCGCATTTAAGAATTTGCGTTCACAGCTCTATGTATTTCTTAATCTTATACCCTATTATCGAGATATGCTACCTTGAGACATTGATGAAGCTCGGCTCTGCAAGTCTCCAGGGTTCTGTAACATGCGCGATGTGACGCTCACGCAATGACGCGCCTTTTTTAGAGGCTGGAACTCGCACCTCATGCCTACTCGGGAAACAAGCTTAATCGATTTCATCGTAGCGCAATAAGATAGACGAATTATGTGCTCAATTTGAACGAAGAAACCAGGATTATAGCCTCTGACACGGTCCATTGTCATCCGGTAACAATCTGACACATCTCGTGTAGTAGCCTCCAGGGGCCGCCTCACTCCAAACTGACTATGTAATCGTATACATGAAACAAACCAGCATCGGCATTCGGCAACGTTTCAACCAAACGCATTTATTCACAAGATATTACCAATGAAACCAAACCCCAAACTTGACATCCCTAGTCGTCGATTCCCAACTCCACTATAGATCAACGATTCCGCCAAGGGAAAGCTTAACAGTCGATCCCAAGTTTGAGACCTGTATCAGCATCTGGGGAAGCACTGCCACTGAAGTCCATTCTTGGCGTTTGGTGTATCAGCAAAGTTTCCGAAGTTAAGCTTTTGCTTGAATCTATTTTGAGATCATGTTTGGGAGGGTTGTAGCGAGATGGGGACATCATGTATAAGAAGACTGGTTTGTTCCCACCAAACATATTTCTCGTCATCCACACTCACCTCTCATTTTCAGACTATCAAGATTCGCTTGACGCGACTATTTCTCTTCTTTTTTCGGACTGGTGCCTTTTTACAATCAATAACTGCTGGGCAGCCTTTTTTCCTTAATTGTTTGAACACAATCATTCGATATTACTCACTATGTATTTCTCCAACATCGTTATCGGTGCTCTTGCAGCCCAGGCCCTTTCTGGTGACAGAAGGCCGACCCCAGCACTGGCTGGAAAGTTCGCGGTATGTATCTGGTCTTTGACTTTGCTTCGCTCGGGCTAATAGCTTTACTAGGCCTTGATGGCTTCTGCAGCTCTACCAGTCTCTGGCGTGCCAGTGATTGGCCTCATCGAACCCCGATCGGTAAGAACAAACTTCCTGATTTCCAGTGGCCCCTCACTAACAAAGACAGCCCGAGATCTTGGTGCTAAGTGGTGGTGGACAGCAGGACCAGGGACAACAGGATGGTAGCGACGACGCCCAAGACGATCAGAACGAGCAAGATGACGAGAATGCACAAGATAACCAGGACGGCCAGGACGGACAAAATGGCGGTGGCAGACAAGGCCGAGGTGGCAGGAACGGCAATAACGGCAACGACCAAGGCAACGGTAATGGCAATGGCAATGGAGGAAACCAAAACAATGGAGGAAACCAGGGCGATCAAGCTACTGCCACCGAGTCCCTTGCTACCGCCGTTGACACAGCTACCAACGCTGCCACCGATGTCGCCACCGATGTCGGTGCCATCCAGAGCCGCATCGCCAACGAGACCGTCGTCACCCGATCTCTTGGCCCCGGCCAGCTTCTCCCCCCCGGACAGACTGATGCTGTCAACACTCCTGGCCAGGAGACTCCTGCAGCTACTCCAACAGGTGCTGCTGGCGAGACCGGAGCTGCCGGTGACACTGCTGCTGTGACCGAAGCCCCCGCTGCTACCGACACTGCTGCCGCTACTGATGGTGCCGCTGCTACTGTCACTGTCACCGCTACTGTCACTGTCGACAACGGTAACGGGAACGGTAATGGAAGGGGACGAAACAGGGGCGGTAACAACGGAAACAATGGCAATGGCAACGGCAACGGCAACAATGGAAACGCTGGCCAGAACAACGGCAATGACGCCGCCAACGGGGGTAACGCTCAGAATGGAAACGGCAACAAGGATGCTGGAAACAACAACGGTAACGCCAACGACGGCGCTGCTAACGATGGTGCTGCCAATGGAAACAAGGGCAACGCTGGTAACAACGATGGCGCCGCTGCTGGCGGAGATGCTGCTGCAGGAGGTGACGCTGCTCAAGGTGGCAATGGTGCTGACGCCGGTGGTGCCGGAGGTCTTCTCGGCAGCATCCTCGAGCGCCTGACAGGAGGAGCCGGTGCCGGTGCTGGTGCAGCTGCCGGCAATAACTAGACAACTCTTATCAACTTGCAAGAGGTATCTCTTTGATATGATACTGGGATTGACTGGTGCAGGACACCGGCGGCAGGCCTGGCATGATAGATTGGTTCTCGGTGTAGTGTAGTCATATGTACTAGTAATAAAGCCTCCTCCTTCAGAACCTCCGTCTCCGTTTCACTCGCGGGTACCCGATAGGTTCGGCAATTTCGGCAAGTACCTTTCGCATTTCTGCATCTATCAAGCGTTGCGCCATTGCCTGAGCCTCCTGGTTCATCTCCTCCGGTATTAGCCAGAAGCGAAAGTCCAGCGTCCTGTCATCATAAGAGCTCAGTTGATCCGCGTTGAGACATTTCCAGATGACATGAAATGTATTGGGCTGTCCCTGTCCTCGTTCCCGAAAATCCTTATCCCTCGCCATTTCGGGTATTTCTTCTGTAACGAGCTCAAACAGCGATGGGGAGTCTGTGGCAATGATCACCTGCTTCATCTCAGCACTTATGTGATCAAAGATGTGATCGAGTGCGACTTCCAAATTCTGGTACCCTGCTTCTTCTTCGCTAATGGATCTGATCCAAGGCATAAGATAAGATTTGTTGTAGCGAGATTGAGGGCCGAAGTACAAAGCCCATGAATATGAGACCGGGTTGTGCCCATTGGCTAGGTGTATGATGAATGTGGTGGAATCGACTTTTATTTCTCCCGTTTCCGAGCATTTGCGGGTAAGATTTGACATCTGCGTTTCAGGATCGAACTGGATGAGTCTTTCGTGGGGGATGTCGCGAAGCTCTGGGTAGGCTGCTGGGTCGAAGCGTCTCTCGCGTTCTTCATACTCCTTCTCTTCTTCTTGCTCCTCTCCGGAGTCTTGCGCCTCATTAGGTGGTGACTCGCATTCAGGAAAGTCCACTGCAGCAGACATTTTTGTCGATCGATCGATGCGTGGGCTCAGTTTTGCTTGTGCTCGTGCTTCGTGTCACAAATGTTCACCGCCAATTTGAACTAACATATTAGCGTTAGATCAGTTGCATAAGGCCTGCATAAGATTAACCTGATCCACTGATAAGATAAAAAAACCCAAATCCGCTATATTCCCCTGGCGGCATAGACTACCGGTACGGAGTAGTAAATCTTCAATTGAAAGCGCGGTTCGCAAGCGCATCAGCAGCCACATTCTGCTCTCTCGGTACATGCCAAAACTTGAGCTCCATCTTCCGACCGCCATTAAGAGCCAAGTCATCAATAATCTGTCTGATATCTAGCAAAAAGTTCCAGTGCGCCACCCTTTGTCCTCGGGAGTTTATACCCTGATTATCCAGCCAGAAAGGCATATACTCCGTAAAGACTCGAACCAGATATGAAGAGTCCGACACGATGAAGACGGTTTCGGGATAGAGCGGTAGTTCGTCACGGATCATTTCCAGCGCTATCATCAGGGAGTAAAGTTCCGCGAAAGTACTGGTCTGCGGCGCGCCAGGCGGCAGAAGATCCCAGGTGTTGTACTGCGACTCGGGACCAAAGAAAACTCCCCAGCCGCCTCGGGCATACCGCGATCCATTTCCTCGGCAAGCTCCATCGATTTGAATTATTACTGAAGATTCGTCCTTCTGCAATCGGTAGGGCCCGGCGAAGTGGCGAATGTGTCGAATGCCTAGACGGCGGTTGTAGGCTGTGAGTACGTCCTTGGGAACATTCCGGTGTTGTTGACTGTTATCCGGGTTGAATAATCCAATGGTAGACACGTTAACATCGCAGTCTTCAACAACTTCACACCAACCACACCAGCCAGTTGTCTCCGTAATCATATTTGTCAATTCTGCGTGGCTTCAGAGGACGAAGTTTGCAAGAATAGGGGCGAAATGAACATGTATTTCACCAGCCAAAAATCATTTCATTAAGATTAATATCCGTAGACGAAAGGCTATCTTCCATTCGCATCAACCTTACCGGTTGCGGTTACTGTCACGATGGGTATGGTGATAAGATAAGAAACATCTGGAAGCCGACTACCATAGCCCAAGCCAAACATGGGCGCCAGGAATATTTCTTTCGCTCCTTTGGGGCACTGAGTGTAATCTATATAAGTCTCTCAAATAGGTGACCAACAATTATGGGCACTCGCTGAGATGTATCTGAATGACAATGTTCTCAATGAGAGGAGGATTTTCGTCAAACGTTTATATCAGTAATGAAATGCAACAGATAAGACTCTCCCTCCGTCTACCATAAGATACTTCAGTACACCTAAAAAATCTTCAAGATTACCATTTTGTATGACCAAAGATCTACTGCATCGCAGATCAGGCGACAAATACATAGCAGCTAGTGAACGGCCCGAACGAAGCCTCGGTCTCGGAACACGGTAATAGCGGGGATATACAACCGAGCCTCACGACGTTTTTGACAACAGTAGCCACATCAAAGCGCATCATATAAATGAAAGTGAGCCAATAGAATGCGCAAAACAGAGATCGGGCTCTCGGGCTTCTCTGATTTCCCCAGATCTTCTTGTGGTCCCCGGATTTTGTTCCGCGTAGAAAACCCCCACTCAGGCCGTCGATCCTTGTCGAGATCGCCTGTTCTTTGCCCCAACCACGCTGTTGCAAGATATCAGGCCATGGAACTTCTGACGTGCCAATAAGATTTGATCTTGCTCCAATTATGCTCTGAATCGAGATATGGATGCATGCGATAGTGTTGTCGGTTCCGACATTTTGTTGAGAACTATTCGTTACATCCCTGCAGCGTGGCATTTGTACGACACCATGATGCATGTTTGTTTCATGTCCCATGAGCTTTTCGGCGTCAAGGGCGATCTACGATAAACTCAATTTCGTCTTTTTACCTTTCCAATTCTCAATTAGATCTCAGTTTTTCGATCTGAGCATGAGCTCTGACTAGTTTTCCCTGACTCGAGTTCCTCGGAACCCTCCATCAGGTGATATCTCCTCCTTGGAACAAGATCACATTTGCCGTTTCGACTTCCCCGCATGGATCCTTCGATATGCATGCCGGGCTAACGGGCATACATAATGTCAAAGCGACAAGTCAAAGCAATCACGGAAACAGACAAGCTCCCTTTGTCCATTGCTCTTTGCCAAATTTGCTACTCGAATGGAGAAAGTGAACACAGTTTAGATCCACTTTGTGTCACCTTATTCGACCCCTCACCATCAGGCTAACAATTACCCTGCTTCCGCCCTGCTTCGAAAGATCCTGCGGAATCATGCCCGCATGGAAAGTTGCCTGATGTGGACCGATCAATACTCGAATGATATAAAAAGCCAACATCCTCGCGCCTGTCTTTCCAGATGTCTCAACACCAGAGCCTTTGAAACAGTCTTTTTCGATCTATCATCACCTTCAACTCATAATGTCAATTCCTTCTCAACAACGAGCAGCAGTCCGTCAAGGACTCGGCCCAGAAGCAACTGCTCCTATCCGCACAGTCGACGTTGAAAAGCCGGGACCTGGCCAAATTCTCGTCAAGATCACATGGACTGGCCTCTGCGGTTCCGACAAGTCTCTCCTGCACAATGAGTGGAAAGACTTTGGCGTCAGCATGATGGATGCTTCCAAAGGTATCGCCGGGCACGAAGGAGCTGGTAATGTCGTTGCTGTTGGTCAAGGCATGGAGAATAGGTGGAAGATTGGTGATCGGGCTGGTGTGAAGTGGATTGCCAGCACTTGTGGCGAATGCGACTTTTGCAGGTCTGGTTCGGATGAAGTTCATTGCCCTAACCAGACGAACAGCGGATTCTCCGTTGCGGGGACATTCCAGGAATATGTTATTGCGGACGGAAGATATACTTCAAGAATTCCAGATGGTGTTTCTGATGAGGAGGCGGGACCGATCATGTGCGGAGGCGTAACAGCATACACAGCTTGCAAACGGTAAGCCAAATCGCCATTCACAATTACATGATGCTAATATTCTCCAAGATCAGGCGTAACTCCCGGCCAGTGGTTAGTCATCCCAGGTGCTGGAGGCGGTCTCGGCCATTTCTGCATCCAATACGCCAAAGCCATGGGCATGCGAGTCATCGCTATCGACGGCGGCGACGAAAAGCGAGATCTATGTCTCAAGCTCGGCGCTGAAGTCTTCATCGACTTTAAGACAACAAAGGACATCACTGCCGAGGTTATGAAGATCACAAAATACGGCGCCCACGGTGTCATCATCACAGCTGCGACACGAGCGGCATACGAGACTGCCCCCAACTATCTCCGTCCCAATGGAACTGCTGTGGCTGTTGGTCTTCCTCAAGACCCAACTGTTATTGCTGGCGCACCTCCAATGGCAGTTGCTCTGCGACGATTGAAGATCGTGGGAAGTGTTACTGGTAGTATGAAGGATGTCGAGGAGGCTCTTGACTTCACTGCTAGAGGTCTCGTCCGAGTAAGTGTTGCCAAAGAGGACAAGAACATGATAGCAGTATTCTAACGTTCTATAGCCAATTCTTTCCAAGGGCAAGCTTGAAGATCTTGATCAATGGATCAAGAAGCTTGCTTCCGGCCAACTCGCTGGACGATGTGTCTTGGAGGTTGCTGCTTAAGGTATTTATTAGAGAGTAGAATGTCTTTAGATGTTGTTGATGACCGGTTTGTTGGAGGTCGGTGCATGAGGAGTTTAGTTAGAGAGGATACCGTCGAGGATGGGCGTTGGTGGACTGGAGTGGGGTTGGTGAATAAATCCGAGTACAAACATATTTCCTTGACATGATGCATGCCCGTGAGTAATCCTTTCACATTTATATTTTTCCTAGGCTGCAAACTTAAGCTAACTGATGCGAGCTGGATAATTATCTTCTTTATGCCCTCTAGTAATCCTCAACCTCACCCTGTTCCAGCCTACCGAGCTCTGCATAGAAATGTAATTTGTTCAACTTGTAATGCTCTGCAATCTTCCTCGCTGTCCAACCATCTGCGTCTGGTTCTTTTGCATCGATTCCCTTTTGCACCAGATATCGACTCCTCAAAATCAATCTGCGATCGTCAAGCCCAGATCTTGCCACGATATGTAACAAGTTTCCACCTTCTGATGTCTTTGCCTTCCAATCAACCCCGGCCTCATCTAGGGCGTTAAGAACCTCGACATCGACGTGGTTCCAAAGTTGCCAATCTTGCTCCTCGTCCGTATTGGTCGAGCGAAAGGTACTCGCCTTTTCATCATCCATGTGGCCGTTATCATCCAATATGAGCTCTGCCACAGTCTTTCCTGCGTCGTTTCGCATATTTATATCATCGCAAAACGCGATCTTTAACAGGTCATGGAACAGTTGTCGCTTTTCTGACCCGTGCCAGGCGGCAGTCAAATCGTCATCAGCTAAGTAATGCAGCGCCATATTGCCCTTTCTGTCTTTGGCCCGAGGATCAGCACCAGCTCTTATAAGATCCTGAACACACCCGAGAGGCTCTGCCATGGCAACGGAGTAACGGCTTTCAGCCAAGGGATGGAGGCGCATCCGCCGAAGAGCTGCATGTAGAGGATATGTTCCATGGTGATCAGGTTGGTCGACCAAAGACTGGTATCTCGACGAAATGATGCGTAAAGAACGCCGAACTATGGGTAACTCCGCATCTCCATTATTACTGACTTCGACGAGGAGGTGATGCAACGCGTTTTTCCCTTGATTGTCTACCGCGAGAGGGTCTGCCCCAAGCCGAAGCAATACTTCAATCAAAGATTCCGAGCCTGGCTCTGAGAAATCTGACTCACTCGGCCCCAAAAATCGATCCCAGCTTGGATAAAATTTCTCGCCTGGGTCTCCGTTTTCTACTCTCCAATCAACATCCGCCAAAGCGGTTCCAGCAAGTATATCGGCCCCAGCTGCACTTCGGCACGCGCTGAGCAGGAGTGTGCGTCCTTGAGGATCACGATGTTCAAGGTCTAATGATTCCAGAAAGCCGGGATAGTCCATCAAAGGCTTGAGCCAAATCCCGTCCTCGATGATGGCATGTATAAGATGCCGAGCACCCCAAACAGGCGTTGAATTCTCGTCATCCCACTCATCGTCTGAAAAGTGCGGACGATCTTCCTCTTCGAACGACTCTAGACTATTGAGTTCAAGGGGGTAGTCTGCGACTGGAGTTCGTGGAGGGTCTTCACCGGGGAACGGCGCTCTGCTTCCAGAGGAATGTCTGGGATTGCGTAGAGCTTGCGGAAATTCCAGAAAAGGATTGGATCCATGCCGAAGAAGCGAAACAATCATTTGCAGTCTTTCATTTTTGAAAACTGGCGTGCTGGAGAATGTGTTGGCAGCACAGTAAAGAGGAGGCTGAAACTGCTCGCCATACCGCTCAAACTGCGGTGGTGGATCTTGAGCATACCAAAGTGACTCGATAGAAGAGAGTAACTCATGGGCTCTCTCTGGCTGATTGTTGGGGTCAGCTCCTGAAGATAGCTCTTGGTCCAAACGATCAGGAGAACCACGACCCCAACTTTGGGAGCAAATAAGCGAAAGCTCATTGACTTGATGAAAGGGAGAAGTTGGACGCATCAGGTTGGCTATTTATTTGTTAAGTGACAAACGTGTCGATGTAGTGAGGAAACCAGAAATTGCGTGAGAAGATGGGTGGGAGATGGATATTGCTAGGAAGCAAATTATCTTGGGGCGTTTAGCTATTGTAGGGAGAAACCACTGCGAAACACAGCCAAGTCCAACTGGCCCGTATTTCACGTCGGTTGGTTGTTGGTTCAGGCTTCAGAGGGATTTATCAAGACACGGACGTTCCCTGCATAATAAATAATGGGTTCGTGCGCATGGCCTGATTTTGGAGTGCCGAACAGCCGGATAGACCCAACACTGAGACTTGAGTTTCTTATTAGTGCCTCAGTGCTTAGCCTTTTAGTGGCCTCCGACCTTCCTACTTGGACGCTCACTGGAGCGCAACTGCATCTGACCTTTACGGGAGTCTGAACATGGCGCCAACGCAACAGAGCATTTATCGGGACATTCATGGGCCTTGCCTCTTGATTAAACACTCAGTGAAGATACAATTATCTGAAAAATCTGTCCAGGTTTCCCTATGCCATATCTTAGACGTCAATTGCCTTTGGTTCAATGCCAATTCTTGCGAGTCGCCGGGCTCTCATTTTCCTTGACCTGGCTGCTTTGGGTCCACCCCAGTGTACGGATGCTGGATCTGTCTCCCATTTCCAGGCCGTGACTGCTCTTGTGAAAATACCCTGCGACCTTTGCCTCTTTCTGAGTTCGCGTGGAATTACTGCTTGGCAGTTGCAACCAGTCATTGCACACCGGGCAGCTTCTACCGCTTTGAAATGATTTTTGTTGATGAACTCCCCAGGCGTTCTTTGGACATTCATAAAAGCGTCGTTTTGCTCCTTCATCACGTTTTCAATGTCTGGAACCGTGCTGACGTAGCGAGAGATTGTTTTGTCAAAGTCAATTGCCGGGATACTTTCCGGTGTGCCCCCTTGGACCATTTTAGCAGTATCAATGTTTGTGAATACAGGAATGAAGCCACCGCGGAGTCCGGGGGGTGTACTGAGCTTCTCACGCAGGAACGTAGCTCGGTATACATCCATATCCTTTCGCCGAAGGGCAAAGACATAGGCTGCGCAGTTCTTACCAAGCAGCCACGGCTTATTAATCTGGTTGGTCATTTTCAAACTCGGATCATTCGCTTTGGCTTTCACAAATGCCGAACTCAGGGCCTGGATAGGCTTGCCCATCTTTGAAAGCGCATCATAGTAGTCCGTAGCCCCGGGATAAAGCTTTGAGGTATCGACATTACCATCAACCGGGAGATTAGTATTGAATTTTGCATTATTGAGAGCGCCCTCGAATTGGTTGAACGACTTGCCAGGCATATCTTCGATGCCGGTTGATACCTTCATTCTATAAGGCCTTTCCGTATCTGGAGGGTTTGAATCATGCTTTGGAGCCCATAAGCTTGTTTCTTATGTCAGTACGAACGCGTAAAAGAAGTCCAAGCTACTCACTGGAGTAAGAACTCGTCCAAAGTGCAGCGAGTCCTCTTGGAATCCTTGGTAAGGCATCCTGGTGCAACCGTGTACTCGTAAGACGGGTCAAGGATCTTGGTTTGCTCTTCGCAAAGGTATGCGCTCCAGTACAGCATTCTATGATTCTTTATCTCAGCAAAGGTCTTGTAAAGCTCACTGCACGTACCGTTCAGCAATGCCACGCTCTCCATAAGCGATGGCGGCTGGCAGTAGCTGTATCAAAAGATACACCCAAGTGCTGGCCAAGTGGTAACTACGCATGATGGGCTCTACGAGAGTAGGACTAAAGAACAGGCGATGGGGATATATGTGAATGGAAGAAGGAAACTATCATATATGAAAATGAAATAGCAAGACTGCCAGTGACCAGAAAGATCGTCAGCCGGGTAGGCCTCTCTGGTCTCGATAGACATTAAAAAAAAAAAGCGACTGGTGTTAGAGTATATTGAGCCAAAATGGAAACTTTACTCTAAGGGCTGGGAACCTCTACCAGTGACCTATTTCGGCTATTCGGCTTCTTTCAACGTGTTGGTTGAAAAAGCCCTCATCGGCGGGTTTCAGGTCCAAGATGAAAAAGGCAGCTGAGCAGAAACAAATTTAAATTGAGTTTTAAACCTGGACAATCAGCCTTTACCGGCTATGAAGCATCACCAACATGCATAAAAAGGCATTGCTCTTCCGTTCCGAGTGGATCTGACCAACCAACTAAAGACTGAAGAATAAACTTCCAGCCACGGGTCTCAGCTGGTAGTGGATAGACCATGTCGGGTTCTTTGTCAAGACCCTTGTAGCTAGCGCTCAGCTATCCGTATGTGGACCATGATATCTGCAGAGACCTGCGTTTTCGGCAAATATATGCCGTGCACGCGCTCGGAACCAGCGCTTGGAGAGAAACTCGGCTTGGAGCATCGTGGGATCAGCCCAGCTCTCAGGGGATTTCTGTTTGTTTGCCAACAAGGGTTTCAACTCTGGAGCTTGCCCATGCCGAGGACATGAGAAAGCGTAGAAGCTCGTATGAGTGTTGGTCGGGTTGAATTGGAAAGGATGTGGATCTGGCTCGTTAATTCTCTGGCGGTATAACATCCGCCTGAGAGTCACGAAGAGTTCGCTTCTTGGTACGGCTGAGCTTCAAATTTATTCTGATTGCACTATATTCATATCTCGTTACACCATCTTTTGGAAACTGAATATGCGACGCATACTGGAGGCAATAGCCTTAGGCTTATTGTGCCGTGTCTTAATTGTCTTTGTTTCTGCAGATGATGGATTTGACTCTACACTTTCTCCTTGCCCAGCATCCTGTGAGGGTACTCCGGGGAATTGGACAGTCTACTCTGCAACCCAACGCTTGACGGCATGTCTTGAACCAATGCTGCTAGACTTTGCAATCTTCAGTCCCCTCGATGACCCTTCTTCGGTGATTAAGCTCAGAACATGTGCCACGGGGGATGACAGCAATTCTCAAACTGCGCCTCTCTCTTCCACGGTACCCTCGGCTGGGAAGCGAGCCATCGAAGACACCTTCAGTGACGCTAGCTGCATCACAGCAAGTGGTTCAGAGGTTGATCTTGAGATGCTCGTAAGCAGCTCAGAAAACACTGTTCCATCAATCCATCTGGACTCCGCTTTGAGTGCTCTCGAACAGTACATGTCGAGTTCGACTCACTGTCAGACCAAGTTTCTTGTCGGGTATAGCCAAGGCGTCGTTGTTGCTATTCATAGCGGTGACGCTATCGACAATGGCCGCACAATACCCTCCATCATGAACCAGGTCAAAAGCCATCTTGACTCAGCTTCACCTTCGAATGCCATTGCCGAGCTTTGCGGCGATGACAGAAACGCTGACTATACCTTTGGTATCGCCATCGATACTACGGGGGATCTTGCTTCTATTCAGAAAGCGATTGCATCCTGGAGCAACGGAACTTGCTTCGCTGTTGGACAACCTACAACCAGGATGTCTGGTGTCAAGATCTTCGAGGCCCCTCTTATTCCTCTTAGCCATGGAAATTCTACGAAGCGATCTGCCAGGAGTCATAAACACACTCATGGGCATGCGCACCTACACAAACATGAGGCCCGAGCGACTTGCAAAGCGATCAGCGTGGTCGGTGGGGACTCTTGTGGTTCATTAGCCTCCAAGTGCGGTATTACTGCTGCGAGCTTCTCAAAGTATAACCCCAACAAGAAGCTTTGTTCCACATTGCAACCTGGTCAAAGAGTATGTTGCACTGCAGGTACTCTACCTGACATCACCCCCAAGCCAGGTAAAGATGGAAGCTGTGCCAGTTACAACGTTCACACCGGTGACTATTGTGCTTTACTGGCCAACAGGAACGGTCTTACCGTTGAGCAGATCGAGAAGTTCAACGACAAAACCACTTGGGGCTGGAATGGTTGCAAGAGCCTGGCCGCTGGTATTAACATCTGCTTGAGTACAGGAACACCTCCTCTCCCAGCTCCTGTATCCAATGCGCTTTGTGGCCCTCTCAAACCTGGAACCACTGCTCCCAAGAAAGGCCAAAGCTTAGCTGATCTGAACCCGTGCCCATTGAACTCTTGCTGCGATATTTGGGGTCAATGTGGCATCACGCCAGACTACTGTACGGCAGAGAAAGGATTGACTGGCAATCCTGGTACGGCGCCTCCTAAGAAGAATGGGTGCGTATCAAACTGCGGCATCGACATCAAGAACAAGTAAGTCACTTTCAATTGATGCTTATAGTTTCTAGTACACTAACACAGTCATAGTTCGGACAAGCCCACGGAGTTCATCAAGATCGCATACTATGAATCGTGGAACTGGGATCGGCCTTGCCTCAACTACCGAGCAATCAATCTCGGTGGTACAACCTACACGCACGCACATTGGGGTTTTGCTACCCTCGACAATAGCTACAACGTCGTTGTCAATGACACTTACAAGCAGCTTGATGACTTTTTATCGCTGCCTAACAAGAAGATCCTCTCATTCGGCGGCTGGGGTTACTCTACAGATCCGAAAACATTCGAGTCACTCAGGACAGCTATGAACCCTGCCAATGTTGACAAGTTCGTTGCCAACATCGCTTCCTACCTCAAGAAAGGTTGGGATGGTGTCGATATTGATTGGGAATATCCTGGTGTGAGTTAGACAAACAGGTACTCTACCAAACAGGCGGCTAACACCTTTCATAGGCTCCCGATATCCCTGGGATTCCACCAGGCCTGAAGACCGACGGTCCCAACTACTTGAACTTCTTGCAGAAACTTCGCAAAGCTGTTGGAACGTCGAAGAGCATCTCGATTGCTGCGCCTGCGTCGTACTGGTACCTCAAGGCATTTCCCATAGCGGATATGGCCAAGGTGGTTGACTACATCGTTTACATGACCTATGATCTTCACGGTAAGCATGTCATACTTCAATCTTGAGCAAGGCTGACTCTGGTCCTAGGCCAGTGGGACTACAAGAACATTTGGGCTCAAGATGGTTGTTCTTCTGGTAATTGTGTCCGCAGTCATGGTAAGTCCCATTCTCTTCTTAGCCCCCGGGTCTCAGGCTGACATAGATTCATAGTCAACCTTACCGAAACTACCTATGCGCTCGCTATGAGTAGGTATTATGTCCTTTTTGTATCTTCCGGTACTGACATCTCCACAGTTACGAAGGCTGGTGTTGCTGCCAGCAAGATCAACGTCGGAGTCGCAAGCTACGGTCGTTCCTTTGGACTTACAAGCCGCCCTGCTTGCGAGAAGTCACTGAGCGATAGTGGCTGCCACATCATGGGCCCAAAATCTGGAGCCACACCTGGTAACTGTACGCAAACGGCAGGCTACATTTCCAATGCCGAGATCGAAGAGATCATGGATCTCAATACAACAGGCGCCGGAGTCGACTACATTTATGACAAAGCCAGTGACTCTGATACGCTCTTTTACGGCAACAACTGGGTGGCTTACATGTCCGATACGACGAAGAAGTCTAGGGTTGCGCACTATCAAGGCCTGAACTTCGGTGGAACAGTCGACTGGGCTGTTGACTTACAGCAGTTCACTGATGATGACCTGGACCCAGAAGGAGACGATGATCTACCTGACACAACACCTCTATCTGCCTGCAGTGCGAACTACAACACTTTTGAAGACCTCGATGCCCATGCCTCTAGTATTCCACAGCACTGTGTTGCTCAGTACACTATCACCACCTTGAAGGCGCTCCTAACCGAAACTCTCAACAACTACACCACGTTACTCAGCGATGGTTACGATAAGAAGTTTGGTATCTACTCTAAAGCGGTGGCGGGCAGTGCAAGCCAATCGCTCCTGGGATTTATCGACGATCATGGTAACGATTACGCTACTTGCGTCGTTGCAGAGACTTCCATCTGCTGCAAGGCTTGCAACGACGATAAGAAATCCGACTCCTACTGTGATTATTGCTTTGATGGCAAATGTTATCACGAGTGCAACGTCGTCGGTTGCACTAACAAGCGGGACGATGTGCAGCCTTCCCAAGAACTCATTGTCAAAACTGCGAATGAGTCTGAACCGTGCCCACCTAACTACAGCAAGCGTGGATACGGGCCCGACAACCCTTACGAGCAAACCGTCTACTGGACTTGGAAGAACTCTTCTGGTTTCTTCGCTGACCTCGAGTTGAACACCGGTATTCCCAAGTCCAAGACGAAGATGGGAAACTATGACAGGATGAACAGTTGCGCTCCCTCAGCAAAGGCTGGTGATGACTGCTGGTCTATAGGCATGTACTATAATGTGCCTCTTATCAACGGCTACTCGGCTTCTGATGTTGCGAACCCTAAGGAGGTAGTGAGCAAAGGCCTCGATAAGATCAAGGGCCTTCCTACGCAGATAGACCAGGTGTTGACTGCGTTGCAACTGAATGGCTACCTTGGTGACGATATGGAACTGATCGACTCTTTGTCACTACCTATTTTGATGCTCGCCTCAGCTACCGAGAACATGGGAACAGTTGTTCAGATCGCTGACAAAATCACTGAGGAAGAACGTAAAGCCTTCATTCTAGCGTTTCTTAGCGCAATCTTCCTCATCGTACCTGTCATAGGAGAGGTGGTTGGCAGCATTGCTGAACTGACGGATATCGGAACAGTCATGGCTCTGCTGGGGGCTGCCGGCAACTCGGCTGTAGACATCTATACCGTGGTTGACGATCCCAAAAATGCGCCGCTGGCCATATTTGACCTTATACTTGCCCCTCTAGCTATTGCGGATATTGCTACTATCACCAAGGTCGCAAACATTCGCCGTGGAATGAAAGAGTCTGATATCGCCAAGTTGGGCGATCCTGTGAAGCGAAGGACGGATATCATTGACAAGGTCAAAGGTGTTTGTAGACCAGACTTAGAATAGACTGTACATTTAGGTCGATCTTTGAGTGCCATCCTTATACTCTAGTATTGAGCAATTTCCATTAGATACAGCATACAAATAGAGCAATCTAGATTTTCAGTGACCAAGAAAAGAATTGCAATGTTCTCATAGGTTCTGCGCCTATGTACTCAACTGTTCTTATTATCACCGACATCGAATAACCTCCAGTACTAGACCATCTCTACTCGTAGCAAGGCTCTTCATTTCTTCTTCCTTCACCCATTTCTTGTTGAATGTAAACTTGACAGATTTCAATTTTGGGATCCGACCTGGATCGGCCAGAGTGTCGAGGAACTCCTCGAGCTGATTGATGATGTTCCTTCCACAGCTGTGAATCTCAAGGTACTCCAAGTACTCTGGAATACATTCAACAACTCTTGGAGTCTGAATAGATGCGTCCATCGTGTAATCATACACTGTGCCATTCGCTAGAAGTCCACATATGTTCTGAGACCCTAGAATAAGGCGTTTCAATTTGTGCATTTGTCGCAGCTCAACACCCATGTATAGTCGTTCTCGTGGTCCGTGGAGGTAAAAGCTAGCGAGAGCTGCCTCAGCGAAATCAAGATGAAGGAATTCCAAGTTGTCTTTATGGGACAAAAGGGCTTCCATGATGTCCCGGGCCGCCAATTTGAAGTCATCATATTCTGACCATTTTTTGATATCACAAGTATATGTGAACCTCCTGAGCTCCTTGCACGCCCGGATTAAAGAGCGAACGGCTCGGGGCACGCACCAACTATCTCTTAAGATGATTGATTGAACGTTTGAGCATCCTTCTTTCAGAGGGTCTATGTTATGCTCATCCATTTCGTCGTTGGCTGCCCCAACGCATTCGTATGATCGAAGGCTCGGGATCCGAAAAAGCCATTGTGCGTTATTATAAAATGGGCGCCATCCTGTCCAGCTACCTTCCGCCTCGTGCCTAACAGTCTCCAACTTGGTTAGCAACTGGCAGGGAGGGTGTTCAACACGTTTTATTCTGAAGGCTCCAGTAGCAGCCACCAGCATCGTGCTTAAGCAACCTGGATCTCGAGGGCAGCCGTATGTCAAAGTTTTGATCTCCGTGCACACAGCGAGTAGAAGATCCACGGCGGCGTCTTCGATGCCTTTTTCCAGAGCTCGAATCCAATTGTTTCTCCGATACGGAAGATATCCTAATTTGTCGGAATATATTTTCGAAATCAGTTGCTTGTAGTAGATCATTTCATTGGCATTAATATGAACTGTTCCACAGCGGCAGTTATCATGCAGCCAATCATACAGCCTGATCGTGCGAACATGTCGGGCGAGTTCTGGCTTGATGACTGACACATATGAAAGAAGCTGCACAACGCGGGAGCGAACTACGGAGCCCTCCTTCGGCTCTTCAACTCTTGGTGTGTCATGAAATGTTTGGACCGAGAAAGGCAGTGCAATTGCGTAGAGTTGTTTGCACGAAAATAGAAGTGAATGAACGGATTTGAAATCAGTCGAGTCGGCAACAAGAGATATTATCTGGCTCTGAATCTCTGGAGGGAGAGTGAGTATGAAAGGCTTAGGGCTCTCCAAAGAAGTCATGACTTGTATTTTCAGATGAAATTGATATTGTGAGAATTGTGAAGCAAAGAGGACACGGCGCAACGAGACATTTTGATCATATGATAACCCCACATTAATCTTCGCTTGCAGAACCAACAGCTTATTGCATAATTCTGCATTTATCGTTTATCCCATGATTAATAAGGCAATCCATGCCATAGGCACTAAAACCGGCATGGCATGCGCGGCTCAACACCTGTACTACTTTGTTACCCGCCTTATTTGACGCGGCCTTGAGATACATGTACTCCCTAGACTCCGTAGCGCAGTGAAGGAATCTTATCTTATCAGATGGCTTCTTACAAACATGATTGGGAGGAAAGTCCCGTAGTGGATACGTGACGATCCCTCGGCTGTAAGATTGACGTGAAAATTCATCTTCTCCTCCCCCCTTTACCAACCCAAAACAACACTAGTCTCATTTAGTCACCGCATTTCAACGACAATATCACGAACTTCTCACAGTTTCTTGACAAGACATACCCCGGCTTTCTTCAGAGCTCATTTATATCATCTGCTTGCCTTGTCTTGTAAGAAATTCTATGACAAATCATGACGACAAGCGAAGATCACGTAAGAGATGCAGAGCTCCAATATCTCGTCAATCCTTTGAACGGCAGCCATTTATCAGACGGCATTGACGGATCAAGTCATGGTACTTCTCCCTGCTCTCATCACACTCGACAAATGATTGACCAGTGCTAGATAATCGCCCACCTATCCCGGGACCAAGTTGCGAAATCTACACCTTCACCGACGAAGTTATCGTCCCCTCAATAGCACCAAAATCTCACCCTTATCTCCTCGTCAACATCGGCTCAGGAGTATCATTTTTCCAAGTCTCAGAAAACAGCCAATGTCAGCGCATCTCAGGCTCCTCATTCGGCGGATCAGCATTATGCGGCTTGCTCCTTCTACTCACGAGAGCCCGCACATATGACGATATGCTTGAACAAGCTGAGAAGGGTAACAACGCCAATGTCGATAAACTGATTGGTGACATTTATGGGATGGATTACAACAGAATCGGTATGAAGATGACAGCTGTTGCTTCAACTTTCTGTAAAGCCTTCAGCTTAGAGCATAGACCTGACGCCGAGACTCAAGAGGCGGAAAATCCCGTGCGGGATATCAAGTCGTTCTCGGATGCGGATATCTGCCACTCTTTGGTCTTTGCAGTTTTTAACAACATTGGTCAACTAGCCACGTTACATAGCCGCATCCATGGAAACCCGGATATTTACTTCACTGGACCTTATGTGCAGAACTGCCAGCTGCTCATCAGAACCTTGTGCATTGCAGTGCGCTATTATTCCCAAGGAGAGAAGAAAGCACATGTTGTTGTCAACCAAGGCGATTCGACTGCTTAAAGATTTAAAAGGAAGAGATTGCATAATCAGGGGGTATCGTTAGCATAATTGAGCGAGTTCAAGCATTATCGAAATCCAAAGCTTTATATACATGATATCTTCCTCCACGTTTGTACTTAGTCACCTTCAGGTGAAGCGACCTTGCTGTGAGACCCAGGGTCATCCGACTATGGCCTCACCTCCTTGTTTCAACTGTTCTCTTAGGCTTAAAGGACCTAGAATCGTTAAGTCTCTCCTCAAGCTGCTTCCCATCAGTGATCCTTTCTCCTCTATGTGCGGTTCCTTTTTGCAGATGCTCTCTTAACTGCGCCCTAGTGTCATACTTTTTGTTCTCACAATCTCTGCAGCGATAAATCACATCCACTGCAAATCGCTCCCACTGCTCAGTCGCAGCGCGTTGACGCCTTATTTCGACTGCTTTACTCGCGATGGAGTTGATCCAATCCACAACTCTGGTCTCAGTGAGATATTGCCTCGTTTGTTCTTCGATAAAGTCGAGGGTATCTTTTCCAGTGGTTGGCGGACGCCAACCATCGAGAGGTACGGTGTGAAGATCGCCTTCAACATTGAGTCTGTATGAATCTGTCAATTGGATCACATTGCAGCGGTCTCGCCAGGCGTTGGTGCCCATCGGGCCCCCCTCACAGTCGACCATCCAGTCCTTCCAATTTTTGCCTATCTCCCACCACTTCTTCACGCCTTGTTTGCGTCGACCACCATCTCTGACTGTATCTCTTCTTGGTGTTCCGGTGTGGCCATTGGGTACATCATTGTTCTGATCATCTGGGGAAGGCTTCAAACCAGTTCCAATACTGACAAAGAGGTCTGGAACTAAGCCGTGAAGGTTGTGGATTTCTCTGAGGGCCATTAATGAGGGGTTGTTGGCTGCCATGCCACCGTCAAGGAACTTTCTTCCTATAATCTTGATGGACTCGAAGTACCCTGGGGCAGCTGTTGTTGCACGGGCAACCTCCCAAATGGCAGTTGTATGGGCCGGTCCCGCATTGGATGGATTCCATCGATTAGCCCTAGGCTCCATGGGATTAGGCTCATTGTCGTAACTCCTCCAGACAAACTCTTTACTAACGCCACCGTCTTTCTTTATAGACCATGAGATGGCAATGCTATATGTCAACGTTAGCATACCAAAAAGAGCCAAGCTATAAAAGTAACAGGGAACCTTACGTTCTGGTTCGATCTTCTCTGTACTTTAGTGGCTCAACTTCTGCCTCACTATAGAAGCAGAACTTTTCTCGTTGAAGGGCCTCGTAGATGATCTTCTGAAATTCTGCACGTGTCTTTCGACTTGAGAATTTTGCTCGGGGATAAATGAATGAACGCTCGTGGAACACCCTAGGTTTCCCAAAAACCGCGTTTCCGAAGGACTTGTATGTGTCCATTGCTTGGTCAACAGACATACGAAGTCTCCCTAGCATGATGCTACTCAGGCTAAGTAGAATTAGTATCAGATACTGGAAAGAATGTTGCGGGACTCCTTACCCCCCTGTTGAAGTTCCAGCAATATAGTCGAAGTAGTGGCACGGAAGATACTTATCGACTCGATCTGGCTCTGGGTTGCCGCCGACGATATTCTCTTCAGGTGCCCCATTCCAACGATAGAAGTCGCTGCTGGGGGCTCGGTACTCTTCGTGGCCAAGTTCTAATTCCCGAATTCGAACCATGATGCGTTTAAGCACCAGCAGACTTGCGTAGCCACGAACACCACCACCGTCTAAAATGGTATCGTTATTAAAGGAAGGGGTTCAAACAATGAAAATGATTTCTTACCAAATGACAGGATTGTCTTATTGGCCCATGGCTTTTCTTCGTATGAGATGTGCTCAGGTCCGCGAATAGGAACCGAAGGATCAAATTCGGCACCACTCTCTCCGCTGACTTGGTGCTGCAATGTACCAGAGTCTTCAGAAGACGGAGTAGTCATGTCGATTGAGTTCTCGGCAACTTTGAAAGGAGGAACGATGAAATGTAATGACTGGAGAGCCTAGTGTTTGTCTGATAACAGAATGGGAGATAATATTGCGCCGAGTCCATGGGATCATTTTATGCCTTGCTGAACGAGGCTCTTCAACCCCTACAAAATCGGAAATTTTATGGTGTGCTGGGCAGCCTGCTGCAGAAACCACCCAGCTCGTGTAACTGTGATATGACCCCCATGGTTGTTGCCAAGGGCAATAGTACCATGCTCGTTCTTGCAAATCTGGAGGGACTCGGAGCCTCCACAGCCTTAGACTCTACATTTGTTTGTGTCAAGATTATTCTAGCAAGATATTTACCAAGAGCGAGTGACTGTAGTATTGCCAAAGAAAAAGAAGCCGACGCTTGTTCTGATAATCAAGTTGAGTCTATACAATATGGAAACCTGTTATCTTTCTTCCCTAAAAATGCCCTCCAGTGGATATCTGGCAGACTCAGAAGGGAACTTAGGCGCTGGCCAAAGCCACTGTAGCATTATGCGCGCGGTCGGCGTATGGCTTCAAATATTGGCTGCTGTGTTACCAGCCCTCGCCCAATAATTCCGTACCTCGCCTCCATCAGTCCACTGGCCTGACCTCTCTTTCTTGTTTCATTTCGTTTTATTGGACTTATTGGGGTAGAGACTTTCAGCGCATCTGCAATTGACTTTCAGCTCGAGTCTCATGGCGTAAATGACGGAGATCATTGCTTGTGGCAATGTGATTTGCACTTTTCGGGCGCATGGGTCTCGTGCTCTAACAGGTTTGCCACATCAAGGCTGTCATCATGCATACACCGGTTATAGAAATGGGATAAGGGTGCAGCTGACCGGCTGACTTGCATCGTCGGATGAACTGCTATCTTCAACAATCCTGGCTAAAGAAAGGTTACATTTGCTACATAAGGATTGTCCGTCTCCCCGAAAGATGTCTAAAAACCATTCCATGACCGAAAATACCCAAAAGTGGCGCACGCAGCCTGCTTCCAAATCTGCAAATAACAATGGAAATAATCACATTCTCCCGTAATCAACACAGCAAGCCATAGGCGCTTGCTGACCATCCTCATGCATTGACAACGTAGAGCTGAGGTCCCTCCCCGACCAGTCTGTTCAGGTTGTACCGGACCCCCATGCTCCAGAGGTTGACTTCCGCAATGAACTCCTTTCCCTCGTCGGTCGATCGCGAAATGTAGATTGGGACGTTTTTCTTGAGTCGGGGAATCTGAACGGCAGGGTATCCTTCGTCTGTCAGTTTACGAGCAAGGCGATCTAGTTGCAGCGAGCTCCTTACCTACAACGTCAGCTTTGTCAAGCGGTCGGACTTTGTCTGACTTCATGTCAAGCACTGCAACTGGTTTCCCGTGATATCCCATGCCAGGAGCTGTTTGAGGAGGTGAAAAAGGGGATTCGAGATATTAATTCGAGTAGATATGGGTTGATTCGTTGTATTGTTGTCTTTGGCCTTGAATGCACGGATCTTGTCACGGTGGACAATTTCTTCTGGAGGCTTCCTTATGAAAAGCGGGGGAAGCGCGCTATACAAATACCAAGCAAGAATTCTCACATCTGAGACATCAGGCCCGTTCTCGGACCAAGAGAGTGGCGTTGGATCAGCAGGTAGCCGTCTTTGTGACTACCAAACATCTAGCATGCCCCCCTTCGACTGGCAACAAGAACACTGCAAATTTGCGCGACTCGGGCGTTAGCATTTCATCCGCTAATGTATGCACTCAGTTCTCCCAGTTGCAAATCCCGAGTCAGGTTGGGGGCCACCATGTGACCAAGTAAGGCAGACTCGTCACTTGTGTTACCTCAGCGTTGCGTCCTATTTGCTGGAGATAGGACTACTTCAAAAATCCGTCTGGCTAAGTCAGCCGCAAAGCCATCCGTTGGTCCTTGGTAGAAATTGCCCAACTTGGTAAGCAGGTCGCCGGTTTTATTGTTCGAGTTCTGTGACGCCTTGATGAGGCCATTTTATTGCTGACGCTTGTGTGACTGTGACAGCACCACGAATATTACAGGAACTCGGCCTTCTTCATTTAGAAGGGCCACAGCCACTTGATCATATCATTGTTTTCTGAATGCAATTGCTTAATCATATATGGTCGAAATTCACGCCACCTTTTCGCCTTTGTTCTTGGTAGGCATTCCGTAGCTGAGCGTGGGCTAATCTCACTTCACCACGTCGACCTAAAGGGACAGGACTCCGTACCCAATGACCTAAACGCTTGGGAAGTTGGGAGTCATAATCGAGGCGATGAAATGACAGGCAAAAATGGAAACAGATCAGGCTGTTGTTCAGGCCATTCTACCAGTGCTATCACCCAATTGGTCACGGGTTCCATACTGACCCAAAACGCGCTCAGCTACCTGTTGCTTCTACCAGTATCCGCCACGGGATTTACCTCGACTGACCCTTACCTCGACTAACCCTTACATGGCTAATGGGGTGACTGCCAAGGAGGCAATTTAAGACGGCGACGTCTAGTCTAGGCCTCCAAGGGGTATATAATGCAACATACGGTGTCACGGAAGGGTTTGAAGTACAAGTTTGAAGAGTTAGATTCCTGAAAGAACGATAGATATTATGACTAGAAAATATTACGAATATGTAAGCCAACCGTGCCAAGCATTCCTCATGCGCTCTGCCCTGTCTACTGTCAAGTATGCAGAGTTCGCAAGTCTCTGCTGCAACTCCTTGAACTTGGCAGTAGGCGCCCCCTTCTCAAACAACATATCCAACTCCAGGTACGATAGACCCTTGGTCTCGGGCAGACGGAAGTAACAGTAGATAAGACAAAGGAGAGCTGTACCGGCGTAGACGAAGCATGACTTTCCCTGCATATTCCAAGCGGTAGGGTTAAGCATTTGGGGAACTATGACGTTGTTGATGATCATGAAGATGTTGTAGACAACACGAGCCAATGCGATAGTCTTGACACGAAGACGGGTAGAGGGGATCTCGGCCACGATGACGTAGCATGTTGGGCCGATGCTCAGGTTATATAAGAAGGTTGTTGTGATGAGAATGGCGCCGAGGGACCAGTTGAGACCCTTTTGGCCATCGAGAACGACTGAGAGAATACCACCAAGGCTAAGCATGACGACAGCAGCGATAAGACCAGTGAGGTACAACTTGCGCCGACCGATATGAGATAGAAGGAACCAAGAGATCATGCCTCCAACCAAGGCCATGCCATACATGCCAGTGGACATACTGAAGGACTTGGACGAGTCAAAACCGGCCTGCTCAAGGAAGTAAGGAGCGTAGCCAGTCAAGATCCAACCGCAGAGAGCCTGGACAGACCAAACCATGCAGCAAATCTCAGTTCGTCGAAGGTTGGCACCCTTGAACAAGTCAAGGTAGCTCGAGCCGCCGTAGTTGAGCTTACGTTCAATGCGATTAGTATGCTCCATGACAGCAATGGTGTCGTCGATATCGAGCTGGGACTGCTTAGTCAAGCGCTGTAAAGCATGACGAGCTTCGACCTTGCGCTCACGACGGATGAGCCACCATGGACTTTCGGGGGCAAAGAAGATGCCGATGAGGAGAGGGATGGCGAAGGCCCATTGAAGGGCAAAGGGGATACGGTAGGACCACTCTGAGTTGTTGTGGACGAGAGATTTGAGGATACCAGTGCCGAGAAGTTGACCGATAACCCAGCACATGTTGGTCATGCTGAGAAGACAGGCACGAATGGCTGATGGGACAACCTCGGCGGCGTATGTAGCTGCGAGTGTTTGGATGACACCCCATGAGATACCTGAGTGATGGTTAGTCTTGTGTATCAAAATGAATGATCATTGAGAGAAGAGGGTGAAGGGTGAGATGAGTGAGAGACATGGACATACCACAAAGAGCCTGAGAAGCCACCAACACACCGATGTCGTGAGCAAAGAACGCCGGGAAGACAGCAAGACACATCCAAGCAAGACTGATCAACATCATCTTCTTATAGCCAATGCTATACGTTACCCAACCGTGAAGCAACAGACCAAGGACCTCGCATGCAATAGCCGAGACCTGAAGCGACGTCTGCCATAACGGCGAGATCTCATAAATGGGTCCATTCGGCGTATCAAACTCCTCGCCATATCGTCGTCGAAACGCAGGAAATGCGACAAATCCAGCGACAAGACTCTTGTCGTACCCCTCCATGACAACAGTGAGGAAGAGCAGCAGGGACCAGAAGATGGCTTTGGGGAATTGCTTGCAGCATCCCAGGATGGTCATCTCCTTCTCATTGTTCAGTGCGCGACGGACTTTCTCGCCCGTGTCGTCGGAGCTGTGCGACCCGCGGGGAAGCCATAGTACCTCGATGGCATTTTTATTAGGGTGATTGTCTGGTAGGTCAAACGTCGGGTCTGGGATGGGAGTGCTGTTCTGGTGGTTTGGATCGTGCACTTTTGTCTCGATCTCTGTGACGCGGAGGATGCCGGACTTTGCTTGGACTGGCAGCAGGACTATCTCGTCCTTGCTGCTACCATTGTCCGAGGCTGCTTTACCAGAGCCGAACATGGTGTCTTAATTATTTTTGGAGAAAAGATGAGATGATTCAGAAGAAAGGAATGGATGCCTTTCGGCGGAGTCATGAATGAATGATCGGCATGGTCCTGGGGTTACATCCTGACAACGGGCCCTGACATGACATATATAGGATCGGCGCTGTCGAGTCCCATCCCCCCCTCCCCCTCGCTTGGGTATTGTCGTTACAGTGCGTCAATCAGTTCAGTTCAGTTCAGTTGAACGTCAACTGGGGATAGTGAATCAGGACCCATGCACCCCAGGTTCTGGTAGCTTGCAACTCTGCTTCTACCACGGCCTCACTCTCGGCGTTTCTCACATTTTGGCGGCTTGCGGAGGTGGAGACCTTGACTTCAAATACTGGAGAAAAAAGTCGGATGAGAGAGGGTACGCTAGCTGGGCATTTGCCCTATTGGGTCTAACCGACCGATCATTTTGCGGGTGAGCGTTGCAGAAACTCTCGAGGGGAAGAAAAGAAGGCATTCATGGTTTTTCCACGTGGTATTCCAGAAGCTTTGACAACAAACGGCGATCTTCGCGATGCGGCTCAAGATGGAGGCCGTTTGAGACTGATTAAAAATGCCGATCTGGGAACGGGGACTAGGGGAGCTATGCTGCACGTTGATTTGTCTTACCTGCTTTGACTCGACATGCAAGGGTTCCCAGATGAGCCGTTGGGTGGTTAATTGTGCCCAAATAGTCATCATCCTTCGCGTCACAACAAGTGAGACTAGGAGCTTTCTAGTGTCTGCCACGAAGTCTGGGTACCTACCTCTTCCGGCCACTCGTGTGTCATCCAGGGCAATTCTTTAGGTAAGAACTAGATCCAAAGTAAATTAATTATACGTGCAGTGGTAGGTAGTAGAGCCTCATTTGAACAAATCTCCAGACTTTAGTTTGCGCCGCGAGTTTTTCTCGTACCAACGCCCGCGTCTCACCATTAGAGTCACTAACTAACTCAAGAAAAATGCGTGGCCGATTTTAGCCGGATCCACTCTTCTCCATGGGGAACTCGTGCGGGGATTGGCTCGGAAGGAGGGAAGTGCTTTCTAGCGCTGGGCCCCTTATTACGTATTGGGACTTTGTGGCGGCTGTCGTTGGTCTTGCTCCTTGGAACAACAGCTCCGAGGGGCATATTAGGCCAAGATCAGCCTTACTCGTGTCCTTCGCGACGATGACCGGATGGGTAGCTAGTAGAATGAATAGTTCAGGGCCTAGATGGAGAATGGGCTCTTGGATCATAAGGCTGAGCGCTTGCTTTTGAATTTCATTCCGTGCCTTTTTTACCCCTTTCACCTAATGCCCCTGCGTTTTATCATGTCATGCACACTCCAGCTGAAGGACTAAGCTCAATCTGACAGGTAAGCCAGGGGTAAGTAGAAAAAGCGTGCAAGCTTGACTAACTTCTTCAAAATTGACCTGCTTCATCCGAGGTTAGACGACGACATATGAATTCCCACTATTTCCACCGCTGCCCCCCTTTTAAACCCATTCATCTTCCCCGAGTCTAGAATCACTCTGGTTTCCAATAATCTCCGTAGCCTTTTCAGCTTTTAGCTCTCGTGACGCAGAGTCCAAGCACAAGTAGTTTGATCACCCTGTATCTTGGTGAAAGAAGATGCCAAATCGAGTAACGGCTCCGGGTCACTGCTTGAGCTATGAGTTTTGGTTACTTAAGGAGTGATCTGACATCAATTCTCTGCGGGCGGACTAACCATCAACAGGGTATGTTGCCGCCTCGCCGGGCGTCTGGGACTGACGATCCTCGGATTCTATCGGCTCCGTCGAGAAAGGACCCGCAAAATGTCACGCATACACTGAATCACGATACCTTCATGTGATTTTGCTCGGAATTTCAGTGGAAGTTATGACCTAAGGATTGTCACGTCAATGCAAAGTCCTAGATCACAATGGCTGTGCTTGTTGTCACATATTCTATGCATGTTCTACGCAAACCAAGCCCGTTGGGGCTTTTGAGTTTAGCTACTGCAGGTTCGTCTACTGGGATTGGTGATGCAATGTGACGAGACGTTCAACGGCGTGATGAATTGCATCCTTCCTCGGTGCGCCCCCGGTCGATATTTAACCTGCTATCATCCTTTCGCGATCTTCTCCTGACTTTCTAGCCTTTGGCTTGCGACTAGCATACCACTATGACGGTGGACAACTTGTCACATGCAGCACTACCCTGTAGCTTCAAGCGATGTGAATATTATATGCTCAATGTTATACGGCTCCTACTCTAGCATGAGTCAATTAATACCAAGAAACGTGTTGCGCGAATGAATGCTACAGCACTAAATGCATCTAATCAAACTCTATTTGTCGTTCCGCTCATAGCTCCCGCTCGTGACAGAGACACAGGGACAGCCCCAAATCTTGATTGATTGCTTTACCCAGCATTATAACTACCGAGCCAGTACCTCGTCATCTGGTCGTGATCGACAAGATTCTAATTAATAATTGGCTGATAAGGTTTCAAGAAGAAAAAGAAACGGTTTTAATTTTAGCGGCAATTGCGGATAGTTGTTATCTTCTTAATATCTTGGTGCTGTCGCGTCGCTCTCATTGTTGCAATTGCACGCACATCAAATAAATAAATGCAAGCTATAATACTACCCCGGATTCCCCGGAAATCGTCTCCTCATTTCCATTCTGATTAAGAATCGAAGGCTGAGTGACGTGTGCCAGTGGCGTTGCTGGTATTCGGCCCTTCTTGGGCCAATATTGAGGGGAAATAAAGTTGGTGATGCAGCTGGGGCTGGCATCGCTGGCTAACGCGGTGGGCGCACCTTCAAAACGAGGAGGCGGGGAACTATCGAATTTGGGGTCGACATGATTGGGAAAAGAGGTCATGGTGTTGACGATGGTGAATTGAATCGGTGCGAATACTGATCATGAAGAAAGAGTCGTGAGATTATTGTGTGCCAAGCAAACTTGGCTGAAATAACGCGCGACGCGACAAGCGCCAGAATTAAATGTTATCGATAACGATATTGTTATCGGTGATAAGTTGAGGAAACCATGATAACGAAAGCTGCGATCAAGGCCGTACGCCATTTCATCAATATCTGCGTGAGCAAAAGGTAGTGCCCTAGTAAAGCGCTAAATATACTACGCAACACCATACTTCACTTCCAGAGAATCACGTACATAGTGCAGTGCTCTACCCTACAGCTTAACAAAATGCAATCCTATCTCATGGCGCTCAATCTTGTGAACAACTCAAGTCGTGAGATGCAATCAGCCATTATGAACTCGTTTCAGGAGGGGGAGCGTATCAGTGCAATCACGGAAAGCTATAATACTCTCGACATTATGATTGAGTTGGGAACACTCCATTGCCCAACGCCGCGTGCTTGCCACAACTGTCTGACAGTGTATATCGGTTTTGCAGGAATGTATCACTGAGCTTCGTAGTGTATAAGAAGCGCTTATACGGCTGGTGGCTGTTTCGAACATAAACCTAACAACCTATATTTCTTTATATGCAATATGAATAACAATCATGCACCATATATATCGCCGTATGGCCCCCCAGAACAGAGTGGTATCAGACCACCTGATGGTTGGAATGGGGAGCCAGCAACTCGAGCCAACCCAGTCGGCCCGCAATATAACGACCCAAGCCCCAGTGGTACTTATGCCTATCATAGCTCTTCACATCCCAATCCGTTTTCTAGTCTAGGAATGTCTTCCGGCACCGGAAATCGTGACGTAGATCTGCAACTGACATATCCGTTTCCCGGACATGATGCTGATAACTGGTTATAGAATGATGGAAACCTTGGAGGTTGGACCTACGACAGTCAACCCTATGGTGAACCATCAAGCTACAATGCGAACAATCAACAGCATGCCCCGTACATCCATCTTTCTGAACTTGAAGGCTTACAAGAATTTGATAGGTTTTATACTGATCAATACAGTGCTCCAGAAGTCCACCACAGTTGGAACATCGCTGCACCGACCGTAGAATATCGACGATGGGGACAGAGGGGGAACGCGCCACTGCAAGTATATTGCATCAATTGTAGAACACCTCTGCCCACATTCGGGATACGCTGTCACGACTGTGATCATCGCCGACAAAGTGACGCTCACGCTCTCCACTAGAGTTTTGCCTAGCATGCACAGCCGACGTCAACGATCCTGGCAATCTGATGTGTCCAGGCCATATGAACACCAGGCAAGTCTTCAACGACTATGAAAAGGCAATTCTTAGGGAAAATCATATTTGTAACAATTGCTATAAACGAGATGCTGGCTCACTTATGCGATGTGAAGTTTGCTATGGACAGGCTAGCAACCCAAGACATCGTTTCAGGCAACTAGGACTGTGTCGGTGTGGAAGGGAGCTGATGCCTGGGTATGGCCAGTGCCGAGGCTGTTCTGATACTTCCAGGGCGGCGGAGAGGAGAAGAAGAAGAGAGGCAGAAAGATGAAGACAATTGAAAGTTTAATCAAGGAAAGGTCCCGTAGTGTAAGGATAGAACACTCGGTAGTGTACATTAAATAAGCTCATTCAATACTACTTCCAGAAAAACCTCTCACGTCTGTCTCAACATTAAGAGTCATGACTCTAGATATGGTTGTTTCATGTCAAGGTGAAGTGTAGCAGGATATACTTGAACCATGTCTGTTGATAAAGCTGGATCCTTATCGCGGTGAACAAAAAGACAGAGGGCACAAGACCCATTGGATTAAGATTCTGATCAATAAAGTCCTGATGCCGTAAGAGGGCTCATCATTAACCCATTGCTGGTGAAAGGCCACCAAACCAAGCTTGACTGCAACAGATAATAAGCACTGTAAGACTATGTCAGGCTCTTCACTTACTGTACTTACGTTTCACAGCAGAACATCCATCAATGATAAGCCGATCAAGAACAGTCGGTGTTCATCACTATGGTGATAGCTCTGATATACTGTCTCTGTAGGGACACGGAATCAGAAACCCAGAAAGCTCAGCTTGCGCGTCTAACAACTGCTGTTGATGTCTTGCGACAGTGAGATACAGCGCTTCAACGACCATCTCGCTGAAACACGGAGAGAAACTGAGTGTATCACAACAGGCTCTGTAGATGTCAGTAACGAGCGAAGTAAGGAGTATTGGCGATATATAACAGTGAGTTCCATGACCTGAACTGGACCTTCAAACACAACACAATAAACGCAACCAATACCTGAACCACTATTTTTCACTGACACTCCCAAATTAATCAGAAAATCCACCATCAACACAATGTCCTATAACAATGATGAGCAATCTCGCCGGGCTCAGGCTGCCCGGAACGCTCAGTGGGCTAGCAATAGCAGTCAGCCCCAAAACCTTGCTCCCTATCAAACAGGCGGTTACGCGAATCTAAATGAGCCCACAATTCACACAACAGGAACTGTTCCAATGAATCTTTTGAACAGCCCTAGCAGTCATTCTGTTATACCCGACATACCACATAACCCAGCTCCTCTGCCATTGACCTATCAAAGTCCCATTCGACAACAAGAGTCGCATAGAACAGTTTTGGAAAACACGGCTTATGATCAGGGAGGAAGCTCTCGAGGACCTCCAAGTGTCGGTTATGGCGCGCAGCCTCGCAGCTACTATGGACAAGCCCCTCGGAATCCGGGACTTGAACCCGGTGGTAGCTCTCAAAGACCTTCAGGCGTCGGCTTTAGTGCACAACATCCCAACTACTATTCGCAGCCTGCCGAGTCCTATACACAGCCTACCGGCTCCTATGCACAAGCCCCTCCGAATCCAGTACCTGGACCTAGTGACAGTCAATCAGTCCAAGCGAACCCAAGTGGATCATCCACCTATCCTTCAAAGAGTAAACAAGCCGAATACGACAGGAAGTCCTACGCGAAAAAGAAAGCCAAAAAGGCCAGCGAAGGGACATGCCTTTCGTGCGATCAGCCCCGTAAGGAAGGATACGTGAGGTGTGAGAAATGCCTGAAGCACGACAGAGAGCAGCAGAAAAAGTCTCGAGATGAGGCAATAGCTCAGGGCAAATGCTATGTGTGCAAGAATACACCTGTCTTGGTCCGCGGTGGTAAATGTGAGAAATGCATGGAGTACGACAGAGAGCAGCACAGAAAGCCTCGAGAGAGGAGGCAATAGCTCGGGCAGATGCTCTAGATACAGGAAAATACCTCTCTTGGTCCGCGGTGGCAAATGTCAAAAATGCACCGAAGATAGGAGAAAAGAGTTCCATGAAGGCATTTTGAGGGATGTCGATCCTGATGGTAGGGTTTTGGGAATGGAATGTGGCAGGTGGGCATCTCTTCAACAGTCTTTGTAGCTCCTTAATTGAATCAGCTAGTCTCAAGACCTAAAAAAGGCTTAGTCATTGTCAAAACGTGAGGAACTGGAGTGAGACGCATGATACAATCATCATCTGTCGGGCCCATGTGCTCAAGATGCCACTCATAAACACAGTTCAGGCAGTAAACTAACCGCCCACACAATTACCCAATGTGAATGATTCATTGACTAAATCACGAACAGGAGTATCGCGTTGCCATGCAAGAGAGGACCGCTGAACACCATAAAAAGCTGGCAAGCGGTTTGTCAGTGTAAACAAAGCTGGTTCAGGGGCGAGGAAGTGACGTGTTTGAATAAGAGAAGTACACTAGCACTCAATTACCGTAATAAATCTCCAAACACCCGTCAGTAAAATTTTGACTGTGATAAGTAGCTGCCTGGGCGGCTCTTTGCCTATAAAGTACAGCAGCAAAAAGGTATATATGCTGACAGCTGGCTCACTTGACGTGCTGGAACATTAGAATTCTACTACCCAAACACACTTCTTACTAGGAAGCAAGACATTTCACTCAACTCCCATACATCAAAAAGTATATCGTCAGAGGAATGCAGGACTTCAACATCTCCAGCGCATTCAATATTTCCAACGAAGGATATGACAGTGGCCCAAGCAGCCAAGACAAGGGCAAGGGGAAAGAGAGGGAAACAGTCAATAGATTTCCCAATCTTCCACAGCCGAACCAAAACTACCCGCGACCGCAAATACCCTATCCATGGCCTACTGCAGGGACCACAAATGATAACACCGATGATCCTGGTACTTCTGACCGTACATGCCCCCCTCTTCGTACATTCTAAGCCAAGTTCAAGACCGCTTTTACCTAGGGTGCATGCGAGTCTTGCCACGCCCTTTCTCTGGACCAACTTGTGTTAGCTGTGAAGAGATCCCCCGTCTTCAAACAAGCGGAGCCATGAACCCTTAGCAAAGCATTACTGCATCGTGTGTGCCAGAGGCATTAGCCGTCCTAGAATCGTGTGCCAAGAGCACGATGAGAAACAAGACTCTCTGAGGGAAATTGAGAATAATATACTCAGGAAATCCCAAGGATGTGCAAAAAGTGTGGAAAAGGAGAAAGAGAAGTTTCTGAGAAAAGGCTGTGCAACAGGTGCAAGAATGAACGTAGAATCGAATGTGATAAAGCGAGGTTGGCGCTGGAACAGGTCCCGAAAGGTCGGCCACCAAAATAACACTCAGTGTCCTCAAAGGATGCATCATGGCATTAGGCCACCGATGCGATGCATATCGGGACACTGCGGAGCTAGATGGTTGAATGGAGAAGACGACGAAATGGGGAGCACTCGCAGTACAGCTACTACTTAGTCGCAGGTAGACCAATGTTATGAAGGAAGCTTATAGTAGAAAGTAAAAAGGGCTCGTCTCCAGTCAATTTACTTAGCGAATGAATCCACATGGTCTTCGGCCCATGACATGGTGCCAATGTTGGCCTCTAGCGAGGGCTCTCTCTATGTAACCAACGAGGAAAATTCAACCATTTCCAGCAAATGGTGAGCTTGTGACTCACAGGGTACCTGTAAAAGAAGCCAGAGGGATATAAAAAGCTCAATGTGAGCAGCATCAGTAGCTGAGATCCCCGAAGAGGAATAGCTCTGGGCCTACAGTTCTACAAACCAAATATCGATTAGATGGATAGTGGCACCATACCTTGTTCTCTAACCACATTTAAGCAACTCCCCGAGCATCCGGTACGTAGATCCCACTATAAGCAGATCTCGGTGCAATCCTGCCATTTAGAGGATGATCACTCTAGCTTATGCCTCACTACGTCGTCATGGCCCACAACCGATGCTCCAGTAGGAGTGGAGACTATGAAGATATTTACATAAAGACAGGGCCTGGCTATAATGGCCCGAAGGGAATCATCTCGATATTTAAATTCTATTTTCTTGCTACTATGAACATGACTGATCATACTGAGGCTAAAGTCTGGGTCTTTGCCAACAAGACGGAGGGGACACCAACGATAGACGGCCCAAACCCAACATTCCGGCTAGAAACCATTCAGATCCCGCCTCTCAAGGAAGAACAAATTCTTGTCAAGGTCCTTTATATCTCAAACGATGCAGGCCTCCGTACCTTCATTGGCTGTACAGTTGATGAGGACAGGATGTATGTCCCTCCCATCGAGATCGGCGACCCCATGCATTCTGGAGTGATCGGGGAAGTTCTCGAGTCCAGCTCCGCACGTTTCAAACCCGGCGACTTGGTAATGGAACCGTATCGATCCTGGTGGGGCGATAAGACCATCCTCGACACCGACACAGTGCAACATATCGCCCCTCTCCCAAATAACCTCTCCATCACGCATTATCTTGGTGCATTCGGAGGATCCGGTCAGGCAGGTTACGTCGGACTCTTGCATATCGCGCAAGCCAAGCCCGAGCACACAATCGTTGTTTCCGCTGCAGCGGGAGCTACGGGGTCCATCGTCGTGCAGACCGCAGTCAAGCTTCTCGGTGCCAAGCGCGTAGTAGGCATCGCAGGCGGTAAAGAAAAGTGTGCATGGGTTAGAGATTATCTAGGCGCTCATGCATGTGTTGACTACAAAAGTCCCACGTTTATGCAGGATCTGAAAGAGGCGACACCAGAGGAGGTTGATATCTACTTCGATAATGTCGGTGGAGCTGTCTTGGATGGTGTCCTTACGAGGATGAAGAAGTTTGGAACGATTGCAGTCTGTGGAGCTGTAAGTACGTATAATTCGGATAAGCCGACTATGTTGAAGAACTGGTTCGAGATCATCTCGCAGAGGTTGACTCTAAAGGGCTTTTTTCTCTTTGATCACATGGACAAGGTTCCCGATGGGATGGAGCAACTCATCAAGGCGGCGACCGATGGACGAATTAATGTTGATATTGAGAATATCGTACCAGCGAAGATCGAGGATATGCCTAGGGCTTGGATAGATGTTTATAATGGTGGAAACAAGGGAAAGTCTATCACAAAGCTAATCTAGCAAGCATATCTGGCGAGCTAGGCTAGAATGTCCATAGGATAGATAAATCGGGGTATATAAAATAGAACGAATAGATACAAAAGGATAAATACATAATGCCTCATCAGTTTAATCCATGCTCCTGAAGAATCTTAACTAGCTTGACCTTTTCCTCATCATCAACTTCAACAAAAGTCTCAACATACTCACAAGGCGAGTACTGCATGCCCGTCTTATCCGTATACAAATACTTATCTCTATTCCCAATACCCCTCGCATTCAGCACATTCAACATAGCCATAGTAACTCGGCTCCCGTTCTCCAGTGCTAGATGCAGCGGAAGCTTCTGCCGATATCTCCAGCTGGACAATGTCTTTGGGATTAGAATCTTGATAGTTTCCTCTAAGCGAGAGAACCACTCTTGTTCCTCATTGGCAACCTTGCACCATGGGAAGGGTTTAGAGTAACACGTTAGTGCCAGCGGAACCATGAAGCCAAAGTTTTCTTCTTCGTAGTTTGGCTCGTGGGTTGAGAGAAGCCAGTCTGTGAAATCGGGAAGGGCGAGAAGAGCTGCTAGATGAAGCGTGCCGTCGTCGGGGAGCATGGATTTGTTGAGTAATTTGAAGGCGTCAAGATTGCCAAGGAAGAGTGACGCTTCACGTGGTGGAATATCGTCGTCGTCTTCGAAGAGAGATGTGAACTCAAGTTTAGCTTTCTTGGGATATGAAGCTAGAGAGCTGAACTTTGAGCCGGAGATGGTTTGGTTAAGAACATTGGTGCCATCAAGCTTTAGCAAAGCTTCCAAAACAGGTGCTCGCGACTTGTCGAGGAGTGTCAGAAAGATGGTGGGTATCTTAGAGTCCGGTGTCACGTAGTCTGGCAAAGCTGTTATACTGTTAGCACTGGTTATTGAGTCATGGAGCTTTGACCAACCCTTACTTCCGTGTTCCAGCAACTTCAGAATAACATTATTCCCAGTTTTCAATGGAGACACAAGACACCAAATAAGCAACGAAATCTCCTCATCCGCCCAATTCTTATGCAGACGATAACTAATCGTCGCAGACGGCGACAAGCCCGCCCCCAATAGTACATCCAGGCAGTCAGTACCGTTTGGAAATTTGCGTATACACTGATACAAAAGCTGGTCTGACAGTCCAGCAATTTGAGAGGGTTGCATCTCAAGACAGATCTTGAACCAGCGTGTCACGTTGTACTCCTTCACAATGCGGCGTGAAAGCGTGGGGAGGACAATGGATAGATCTGCGTGTTTGCACAGTGCTCGGAAATGAGATTCCTCTTTGTGTCGTGCCGCAAGATAGAAACAGTGGCCATCCTCATCATTGGGATCAGCGCCATGCTCGAGAAGAAGCTCCACGATGGGAAGGCTGGGTTCCGGCGAATCGAGGAAGTGAACGAGCGTGGTGTAGATACTCTTCGGATCGATGTTGCAGGTAAGAACACTTCTGTAGATATTGGCTCGAACAGTCTGTTCAACTGTAACACAGGGATTCTCCCGTAGATACGGATGCTCAAAGACAAGCTTCGCTGCCTCGTCATGCTCGCCTTTCACAAGGTAACAGCAAAGAAGCTCAAACATCTCTAAATTACGCGACTGAAATGCTGCGGCGAACGCTTCGTTGTTCTTGTAGTTGACCTGAGCGCCGTTGTTCAAGAGCAACATAGGAATCTCCCGATTAGTAGGATCGTTCCTAATTGACGTTACAAGGGCATCAGAGATCTGGGACTTGGCTATGCCTTGTTTCAGGAGGGTCTCGTAGGCTTGGTGTCTGTCCATAGACGACATGGCAGTGTGCTTTCGGACATGCTCGAAAATCTCATTGCGCATGGTATAGTCGGAGACCTGTCGCAGAAGCTTCTGGAACAGTCCGCCTGGAGATGCTTCAGCTGCTGCCTCTAACATGGCGAGCTGTACTTGAGCACCAGCACCATGTTCTAGTAACAGGTTTGGGAGATGCTCATCATCAGGGTGGCTTTCGAGGGCTTTGACAAAAGCTCGCGATATAATGTCAACTGAGATATCTTTGTGGAAAGCAAATAGACTTCCAAAGATGCCGGTTTTGATGCTTGCTGGTGTATCTGCGTTGCTAGCAGCGTCAAATGCATCCTCGACGGTAGCTTCTGTAGCGCCAGCTGAGAGAAGCATGTTAAGGATGATTGGATATCCTGCGCTATTTGAAGCAGCTGCCTGAACAGCTTCACCGTTATTGAAGTTGACGTTGGCCTTATGTCCGAGGAGTAACCAAAGTCCATCCATGTTTCCATCAAGAGCGGCTTGGGTTTCTTGCAGCAATGCTTTAGACTGTCCGATCTCGGCTGGAGAAGCCTTCTCAAGGAGGCGTTCCATAAGATCAAGCTTCATATCCGAATCCTCAACTTGGCATGCCTCGCGAAAGGCGTTGGAAAGTGTAGCGATACTTGGGCCGAGAGCAAGAATTGACTTGATAAGGTCCATGTCGTGTTCTCTGACAGCGAGGCAGAGAATCATGCCTGATTCTTCATCTATGTCTAGACCGTGGCGTAGAAGACAAGGTAAGAGCTCTGCACGCTGTGGATGGTCCTTGATAAGAGCATAGGTATTGGTGAGAGATGGTTTTGGTGTGGCACGTGATGTAGCACTTAGGAAGAGCTCGATGTTGGAGAGGTTGTAGTGCTTTGGCTCGATGAGCTTGGGTAGAGTAGCATTGACTGTGGCTTGGGTTGGTGGGGATGAAGAACATAGTAGCTCTAGGAGTGAAGGCTTGTCCATCTCGATTGCCATAACGAAGGCCTGGCCAGACGAGTAGTTGACGTCAGCGCCGTGCTCTGTCAATAACTGCACAAAGTCGAGTGGTACATCTGCTGTGATTGCCTTGAGAAACGTCTCATGTACTGGGGGACCAGTTGCACCTTGCTTGAGAAGTAGGGTCATTAGTTCAAGAGCAACATCGTACCCAAAGGCGGCAACGGTGTTGAAAGCAAAGGGAAGAGCGGCACCTATTGCTTCTGTTGTAGGCTTCGCTCCGCAGAGCATGTTGAGGACTGTGACATCTCCTTTCTTTATGACTTCTACGAGCGGCGAATTATCGATGTCCGAACTCGAGTCCAGTGACGCACCATTGTCGATAAGAAGTTTGATGAGGTCGGAGTCCATGTCGCCTTGTTCCGATATGAGCTGCAGCAGAGCGGTACCAAGTGACTGTCTTTCAACACCTTTCCTAATGAGACATTGCATCACACTAAACCTGACGGTTCTTGGCGATACGTCCATAGCGGCGGGAATAAGCGTTGAAAGTTTAGCCGATGCACACTGCCCTTGCAGAAGCAAGCTTAGCACGTGCAGATCAGCAGACATAATAGCTGCGCGGATGGCAGCAGCCTCCTCAGCCTCGACAGATGCGCCGTAGTGAAGCAAAGTTCCGACGAGGTGTCGCTGACTTCTCTGCGCAGCACCAATAAGGCATGAGTCAAGCTGTTGACCTCCCAGACCCATTGGGCCAAACATGTTCATGAAATCCACCATGCCAGGCTCTGGGATGTCATCGGGCAGGTAGCTCAGTACCTGGGATGCAGGCGACGAAAGATTCCCGTCTTGAAGAATCTCCAACATGCTAAAGTCTAACTGTGAGACAGCCCACTTCAAAGCATTGTGAGGGGGGGCATCGACGGCGACACCAGCATGCACAAGCAATTTGACGAGTGGCAAGTGGCGAGCGAGCACTTCCTTGACAAGCTCTTTTCGAGTGACCAAGTTGTCTCCAACAAGACCAGAATGAGATAGGAGAGTAAAGAACGCTAGTTTCTGGTTGCCGTTCTGGTATTGAGAAATGATTTCACATGCCTGGTGGCGAACGGTGAAGAAGACCTGGTTGGAGTATGCGTAGGCCAACATCACAGCTGTGGCTTGGTAGCTCTGTAGTCTCAGTGCACCGAGAAGAAATGACTCCGAGGCCAGTTCTGGGCGTTGGGATAGAAGTCTGAGGATGAATGAGAGAGACAAAGCTTCTCCTGCTTCCGCCCTTGCGAAATCCTGTTCAAGACATGCTTTCCAATCCGAGGGTGTCATCGGGTTAGGCGCTGAGAGTAGAAGGCTCACTAACTCCAAGTTTCTGGTTCGTATGTGCTGGCTGATGAGACCTTGGTATTCAGATGCAACTGCTCCAAAGCTCAATAGAAGCTTCATAGACTCGAGAGATGATCTGGACAAAGCCACGCCAAACGCTCTGTTCAAGACTCCCTGGCTCGCTTGTGTTTGACATAACAGGTGAACGTAGTTGAAGTTGTCACGAGATGTCACTGTGTTCAACCATGACATTCCATTTGAATTGAAGTTCAAGATCTCGCTCATCCTGTTCCTCTTCATCCTCTTCTCCAACTGCGCATCATTCAGGTGACCCCAAAGCTCATCCAACGACGTCAGTGTCGTATGTAGCAAGAGAGCTTGCGCAACACCAGCTGGCGGAAGCGTCTGTTGTGCTAGCAGCGCATCGAAGGCTCTCGCGACTTCATGTTTCGTAAAGCTCCATTGTGAAGTGTCGCAAGCCTCGGCCTTTTGTTCTTTGGAGCGGAATACATGTCGCTTTTGTCGATCTGGAGGTTTATAGTTGGGATCTGATGTCCTCTGCTGTACAAGGAGCTGGCGAGCTGCATCGCGATTGGTAGTACTGAATGGTAAGAAATCTTGGGCGGGTGGTTCGGTTAGAGGGCCAAGTCGGGGAGGGGGTTGGAGGGATGCTTTGGAGAGGAACCATTCTACGCGACGAGTATCTGCCATGACGATGCCTCGTTGTTCAATAAAATGGCGATGCTGACGATTGGAGAATCATGAAAGGTACCGAGATCAATGGCAGGTCTCGAATGAAAGTGAAGAGATCAATGGAAAAAATGGTGTTGAGGCTGGTGAGATCGATGATGAGCGAGGAAAATGCGGCACAGTCCAGACCGACGTTTTACCACAATGATTTACAAACATTCAGCCTCGTATAACCGATAAGGCTCTTTTTGAGATCCCAAGATAAGCACCTCCGGATGATGGGCTGACAGAAGGAAGATAGGTTGACTCGGGCAACTTGGCTATGTATCTGGTAATGAACCCCGCCCCAGGCATTCTCAGAATCTCAATTCACAAGCTCCAAGTCTAATGTTATCAATTAACTGCTCTCGGGCGTCGGCCCCTGTAATGTCCAGGCTCAAGTCCCAACTTGTAAAATCAATGGGCGACGAACATGACTCCACCAAAACACTGCCTTGATCAGGCAGACACGACCTTTTCAGGACTACACCCTCAAACCGGGCGAATTCGTGCTCTCATCTGATTGGTCAATCTGAACCAACAGGGAAGGTCGTGTTGATCAGTGCTCAAAGTGGTAAGACAGTAGGGGCTGTGATTGGACCCGATTATGCGGAATGGGAATAACGGCGCGGAATTGAGGCCTGAAAAACGCCCGGTTTATATGGAGGGCTTCAGTGGAGTTGCGTTTGATATGTCGATGCGCGAAGGAAGCCTTATCGGGCGAAGAGGAAGCACTAGGTTTCCGAAAGAGCCTAGCATTGCGATGATGAGGAGAACGTCGATCGACTTCGGTAGCGGGTATGGATATAGTAACATAAGTTGAGACGGTTGAATATATATACTTAGTTCCGATACAGAACAGCGATATTCATCAAGTAGTCCAATTCATCAATACATACCAGAATGAGTGCCCCTCCTCCATACTCACCACCAGGCTCTACTGGAAGTGATGGAGGCACACGAGATATTCGTGCCCTGACTGACACCTCCTCCGCGACCTCCACTACATCAAGTGCATCCTCAGCATCTACCATCCTCCCTCCCTATCCCCCAAGCAGAGACCGGGCAGCTCCAAGCCACAGCGATGAACCTAGATCCGTCCCGCCCATCGCCGGCGCTCTCCAGCGTCTCCGAACCCCCGCCGACTCCGGAACATCCAATGCCACCTCCTCCGGCACCCGCGAACGACTCCGCCAGATGGAGATCGAACGCGATGATCTCCGCCGCGCAATGCAGCAGGAGCGCGCTATAAATGATCGTCTCAAGCGCGAAGCAGGTCTTACTGGCCTTTCTGCCGCTGAAGCGAGGCTTCGTGTTCTCGAACTGAAACGGGAAGCTCAGGCTGCTGCCCAGATGAAAAGGACTCCCAACGAGGGAATGTTCAAGACGGCTTGTGCCACGGACTTGCTCTTTCTCATGGATACTACCTCGTCTATGGGCCCGTTCATAGCTGCTGCTAAGGAGCAGGTCAAGAAGATCATGCAGGATATCACCGAGACGTTCTATAATGAAGCCGAGGTCAGGATTGCGGTCGTCAGTTACAAAGACCACTGTGATAAGAATCACATTCAGTTCATCGACTTCACTACTGATGTGGAGAAAGTAAGGGGCTTCATCGATAAGTTGAAAGCTCGCGGCGGCGGTGATGCACCTGAAGATGTCCTAGGTGGAATCCAACAAGCCATCAATGCCTCTTGGAAGAATCAGACCCGATGCATCATTCACATCGCTGATGCCCCACCACACGGCAACATCTTCCACAGTTGGACGGAGAAGAGCGATGATTACTACACTCCTGGGAGCGAACCACATAAGCTTCACTACCAGCCTCTTCTGAAGCAGATGATCGGTCTGAATCTCAACTACGCCCTTCTCCGCATTCTAAGTGCGACTGACAAGATGGCATACGTTTTCCTCCAAGAATATGCTGCTGCGTCAGCGGACTGCAAGCTTCTGAAGACAAACCCCCACTACCGAGAGGCTTTGAAGGCGAACTCTGGACCGAGGAGTAGTGTTCTCGGTGCAAGCTCTAAGGGTACTGCCAAGGGCGGCCTGCTCTTTGAAGAAGCTGAGCTGGGTACCACGTACAGCGCCCTTCGGCATCTGGTAGTCAAGAGCGTCACTAGCTCTGCTTCACGCACTGCTGTTCGAATGTCAGAGTCTTCTTCTCGAACCGGTGAAAAGGGAACAAAGACTGCTCAAATGTCTCATCTTGATGCCATCGGTGAAGCGGAAGACGATGAATTCAACGAGAAGCAGAGCGAAGCAATTCTCGAAGACGTTGAGAAGAAGTGGTCTGATCAGAGCTGGTTCGAAGATAAACTTGTTGTCGAAGGTTTCAGTCCCGATACAGTGGTTCATCGCTCCGGTACACTTAATGACATGATGGCTCACGACGATAACATCAAGTTGAGTGTTATGGAACTCAACGTTCACAAATGCCGCATGCCCTTCGCTCAAGGCGCTTTGCGTCTTGCATACTGCGCCAAGACGACGTACTCTACGAATCCCTACGTCGTCAAGTCGTTTAAGCGTGGTGGAAAGCGTCTTGCGCATCTTGCTGAGGACATGCGCTGCCAAGCTCTCTGCAAAGCTTTCGCACTAGAGTTCAACGCTCTTACAGGCGATAAGCATGCGATTGACTTTATCGTCACATCATGCCTGAAGGGTAAATCTGGCGACTCCGGTACCGATTACATCTCCCTCGAACCCTTCATCGAGGGTGATTATGTCAAGTACAACAATAACTGCAGCTACGTCAACGAAGACAACCCAGACGATGAATTCAACAAAGCCGCACAGGCTTTCTCACACTTCACCTACGAACGATCATGGGGAAGCTTTCTTGTTTGCGATCTCCAAGGCGTAGGCCACGTCCTCACAGACCCAGCCATTCACACCCTCGACCCAGAACGCTTCAAACTCGCAGATACAAACCTCGGAAGAGAAGGTTTCAAATTCTTCTTCGCAACACATGTCTGCAATGAAATCTGCACCCAACTCGAGCTCAAGAGCAAAGCATCCATGATATCATCTGAAAAGGCGTCTTTCCGTGAATGGTGGCCTACCATTGACTCCACAGCATGTTGCTCCAACAAACTCTGCGGGAAGATCATCCAAGTCACCAACGCTAACAAGTCAGAAGAATTTCCGGGCTGTAATTGGTGTGATGCTTGTTGGCCTCAGTTAGAAGCTACGAAGGAGAAAGTCATTTGCGTGGCGCCGGGGACGCATCATGAGTTTGATGTGTCGAGGTTTTATTGGGAGAGTCAGGGAAGATTGGCACCGAGGAAGTGTGAGGAGCATAGGGAGAGGGATGAGACTGTGGCAAGGACGTCGGTTATGGGAGGGAATTTCTTTGGCAGGCTTAGAGGGGCTACAAAGAAGAAGTCGATTTCTGGCAAGGCTTGGTGAGAATGTTCTAGTTTGAGTGTTTTATTCGAATATTGGTACATTGAGACTTTTTTCGTTCCCTCAGTGCTTGGTAGGGTACAAGCTTCAATTGACCGCTCCAACGACCATCACGTTGAGTACACGACAATACAGCACCAATTGGTCAGTCATTATGGTATAATGTCTAAGTTGTTAGCTAGATGTGTACAGTTGAAGCTAGATGTGTTATTTACAGTTGAGGCTTGTGGCTGAGAGCTTAAATCAGCAGACAGAACTTAGCGCCCTATGTGCTCCTGCTCTCTCCCGTGAGCCATGGATCTTGTAGCAATTCCTTCGCAGTAGGTCTATCCTCAGGCATCCACGTCAAAACACGTCGCAGAAATGCAATGAAGCCCGTGCTATCTTTGAGCCGTGTCTCAAGCTCTTCTAGTGAGCGGTTTTTCGGAATAGGTGCCAATCCAAGCCACTTGCCTGTTACAACGCGTCAGCAGCCGCGTGAAGTATAGATAATGTTAAGTTATCAGACATACCTTGTTCGTCCCAAAATTCAGCCGCTCTCTCGACATTGCGTTGCAGAAATTCCTGCGGTGGCGGGCCAAGTGTCGCTATAAGCTCTGCAAGGTGTGCTGCGTCGTACATGTCTCCATCTTCATCTTTCGCTGTGAATAATCGATTCGGACCAAGAAGATCCCATACTGTTAGACCAACGCTCCAGATATCTACTGGGCGGTTCCAGGCTATGCACATGATAACCTCGGGCGCGCGATACTGGATCGGCATGATGTCGCCTGCAAAGGGTCCAGATCCAGTCCTGGCTTCACCAAAATCCGATAAGAGCATGGGGCCTGGCTTTGGGCGCATCAAGCGTGAGAGATATATAGTTCTGTCCTCGGCGACCTTTTTCCGAGAGACAGGTGACTTGAGCTCTATATCTACCAATGGTTCAAGCTGGGAGTCGTCACCTAGACCGAGCAGCAGATTTCCTGGGTGTATATCTTTCGAAAGTGTCAACGATGGAAGTTCCAAAGAAGAATTAGGACTGACCTGTGTGTACTAAGTGTGCTTCTTCATGGATAAATTCAAGGGCCTTGAGTAGCTCCTGGATGGCTCCTCTCACAAAGTTCTCATCGAATCCTCCATCTGGTCTAAAGACTTGTTTGAAATCACGGAGGCTCATCTGAGCGGGCTGCATCACCAGAACCTTATGGCGGCCATCCTGACCACTGATCTCGAAAGAATCCAACAGGTGTCTGATATTGTCCCGCCCTGGATTGGTCGATTTCGCGAGTATCGGTGACAGGCTGTCGTACACGGGGATTTCTCGGTGATTGCGTGAGGTATGAACGTAGACCTTGAGGGCAACATATTTGCTGCCCCTGCACCTGACGATGAGTTGAAGGTGAACAATTGCTTCGCCTGAGAATCACTTACCGCAAGTCTCTAGCGAGCCATATTGTTGATGAACTCCCATAGCCGAGCTTCGTCACTGCTTGATACCGGCCTTGGAAAACTTCTCCAATGTGGACGGGATAAAATCGCGAAGCTTCATAGCCAGGTATTTCCTCCTCCTCGACTTTGACGTTCTGGTCAATTAAATCATATGCAGTTGATGGAAATGTCAGCGGATCTTCGATAGTTTCATGTGTATATCGACCTGGTATCGGCACAGCTTGAGTAGACGACTTCCGCGTCACCGGAATCGGATATCTCGGAATGGCTGATCGTGAACGCACAGAGTAGGTTGCCAGCCTGGGTACTAAATACGGGAGACTTTTGAGGTGCCCGCGCAATGCCATGGCGACTTGCTGCGTTGAATTACGTTGTTGGTGAGATGTTTTGATGCTTACCAGTGCCGGCGGAAGCTCGGAGATGGTCGCCCGAGAAACACCACCAACGTACAAAAAAAGGTGAGGAGGCTGGGAGAGAAAAACAAAAATAACCTTTGGACCTTTTCATTGATAAGATTACGTGGCAGATGACAAACTAACTCACGGTAATGTGTATACCCAGAACTCTGATAAGCTGCCGAGTGCCGACTGTCACGCAGTGTAAAAACTGTTAAACCGGTAAGCCAACCTTATTGAACATTAAATAATTATGATTCTAATTCTAATGATTATTGAATTATATAACTTTCACTTTCATAATAAATACGAAACCAGCTAGTTAACTATATATTATTATCTAGATAACAGATAATTACTCTCGTCGTGATAAGAGACTGGTATAATCCTGGAAGGCAAAGTAGACTGCTGCATTTATAATTACTAGAACTTCGGTTGTGTATTGGCCTGTACCAATCGCTTTATCGAAATCAGCACACCGCCAGATAATAGCAAACATAGCAATGCATATTAGTGCGCTCAATATACCAAGCATGCTCTTAGCCCAACCGCTCGGTCGTTCGACTATATGCACGCCCCAGTCATACGCAATTCCAGAGGCATGACTAGGGCTGCTCGTGAAGATGCTAGATCCCAGCTTCCTAGGTAGGCGAGGGCGGAAGATATCTTCTGCGTGTGCTGCAAGGCTATCACGACGACCAGTTTTTTGTTTTGCCTCTTCCAAGTAGTACAAGAAAATGTAATCTGGCATTGGAGGGAGCGGCTACATCAGACTCAAAGCGGTGATATTGAGCCTCATCTACCTCGTTAACAAGTGGTATCTCCATTGGTTTGCTGTAGATGCCTACTCTATGCCCGCCCATGTCTTCAAATATAAGGGTTAAGATTAGTTAATATAGCTCGGAATTCCAAGAAGCACTAACATGCCTTGGAAAATGGTATACTGCGTTCTAAAACTTAAGTAGTAATCAAGTTCTAATAAGAGTCTAAATGTATTATGACCCCTGTGATCTATGATTTCCGTCCTATCAGTGTCAGTCACTGTTATATACATAAGAACGCCTGGTAACCACTCTATAGTAAATACTTGGAAATACCACAATCACTTACAGTAACCGCCACAGTTACTAGTCCCCTGTTCTTTCGCAGCTGGACCGATTTAGATCCTTGTTCAAGGTATGATTTTGAGATCCCAGACATTGGAACTGAGCTTTGTTTGAAACGGTATGTAGAGAAGTATCCGTCTTTCTGCTTTTGTTCGCGGTTTACCAAGGTTTATCTCAAACCAGTCAGTTAAACAGCCTAAACAGAGATAATTAATGATCAGAGCGAGTGGAATTGCATGTGCAGCTGAACATATGCCTTCAGCCCCTCAACATTAATACGGTTCTAGATAACCCCGTCCATCGCTTACTCATGAACAGCAGGCTGTTCATTATTTGCTTCAGAACATCACATCCTCTATTTCTATAAGTAGGTAGTCCGTCCCCCAGAGATGCACTTCATTCCTCATCAGCTCACAACAACAAAGCAATTACGACGTTGACTACAAGAGTTGCTATACCTCTTATACCTACGACCAACCTTTAGCAATCTTGCGACAGAGCTCTCTTTTCACCAATAGCAGCCATTCTCAGAAATAATCAACTTCTCAGTTTACTTCACCTTGCGAAATCCCATCAATACTAATGGATTCTGCTAAAGCTGCCCGTACCATTTCCAACCTAGGACGACTCGTCGACCGTGATGAGGCGCTTATCAGTGACTGGGATGCAACTCGAGCACCCCGTCGCCTTCTTCCCGATGGAACCTATGACGAGACCCCACGCCTCAGCAAGGCATATCTTAAGGCCGACCCAAGATATGCTGCAGTCAAGGAGAAGCCTGTAATCCGGCAAGCCTTTTCTCGCACCTTCATTGGCAAAGTTCAGCAAGCTGCTCACTTCCCGGTTGCTAGAAACTTTATGATTTACCATTCGATTCCACAGGACTGTGAGCTTGGGCAGCCCTGCAATCACTGGGGCATCTTGGATGAAGCGGATTGGTACAACCACCCGGAATCCCTTTGTCTTCAGGTCGTTGCTGTGCAAAGTGACTTTGTTGCTCGGGGTCAGAGCGGCTTTGGTCTGGTTCACATGTTTGATGAGCAAGAGCCTCAGGAGTTGAAGATCACTACTACCCCTGCGTACATCTTCCAATGTATGAAGCCGGACTTTAGTGTTATTGAGCGAGTTGGATACACGGTTGTTTGCTGGAGACTGGTTGACTCTTCACCTAATGCGGAGATCAAGTGGATGGATCAGTATGGACGTTGCATGTAAGACATCATATTCTAAGTTAGTATGCTAGGAGGCGTTTGCATGATTTGAAATTGGGGACCATAGGGAATAAGTTCGGGCTTACTTATAGTTAAGTTGGCTCAACATAGCAATATACAATATTCCGAGTAAAACGCTAAGGCTTCATGTGCGCGTGAAGTAGTCAAAAGCAGTGACGATACCTCCTGGGCATTTATCGAATCTCAGAGCTGTAAACGTGAGTAAATGAGGATAGCTAAGTCTTGTTTTACAGTAGTAAGTATCTAATATAAGAGAAATCCCTACAGACAACAGGGTAGATGACGGATTTATGACAGTGGGGTTTTCTGGTTAAACACAGCAGAATATTAACGTGGAACCTAACTCATAGTTGGTCAATGTCTACATCGTTGAGGTCTCTGGATGGCTGGGATTGAAGCGGCGAGGGAGTCTTCAATCAACCTTGAGCATCGAAGGGAAAGAAACCTGCTGATATAGCTCGTGTTATGATCAATAATCAAGTAGGACAGCAACATATATGAAGTAGCATTTTCAAAGCATTTTAGTAGTATGAAGCTTTAAGGCAACCCTAAGAAAGATTTACGGCTTAGATATCTAACAGTTTTGAATCATTAGCTCTGGATATAAAGATTCAATAAGTTATTTGGAAAATATTATAAAGGCGTTCGTTGTTGCGGTTATCCTGTGGCTGTGCTTCTTATCTCCGCAGTCATTTCGTGGTAACTACAGAAAAAAATGCTAAGGAAGTCCTTGGCCCAAGAAAAACTGAGAGCATGTCAAGCTTTACTAAACAGTTGATAGCAAGTAGCAATGAAACGCTAATCAATCTTAGCTGCAGGAGGAATGCAGCAAAAGAAGGCTGAGCAGTTGGCCAAAGTGCGACGCGAGGACTTCTCGTGCTAAATTTGGCTCGTCTTGTCCAATCGGATGTGGAGATTGCCGAGCCTCAAAGGCTTACCTTGCACCTCCGAAGTCAGCCATCGCAGGGATCATGATCCTTCATGTTACGATGGTTGGACTGGGTTTGAGGTAGATAAATGCCCACATTTCCTGATTTCTGGGCATCAGAATTACCAGGGCAGAGTTGCCTAACTGCCACGATGCATTCTTCGTGGTTCTCATATCCCATCACTAGACCGTATCCGTTCCGATGGTTTACTCCAGTGGCTATTGGGGGCGGTTTGATATTGGTGGTACTGTTTACAATCATTAATCTAGCGTCGAGTGCGTTTTACCTGAAGCCGATCTTCACTGATGATCCTAATGGCACAACAACTCAATCAATTCGGTAAGAACTAAATACTCCTGCTCCAGGTGGCATTCTAACAGGCGTATGCAGATGGTTTATGAAAGCACCTTTGAACTGGGACAATAACATGAAGGTCAAATGCCAACCCAAGATACTATCTGTTGGTGATCGGGTTTTCTCCACCAACCTAGGCTTCCAATATTCCGTCAAGGCTCTGACCTCATCAGACAATGACTCAGACTTTCGAAAGACATATCCTTCAATTGCTTACTTGAACAATACTCTTGAAAATTGCTACCTCACAAAAGTCGACATTAATCTCCGGAAATCAGACGCCAGAGCGTCAAATAGCTGGTGGCTTTCTTGGATCACGACTTTCACTGATGCTACAGCCTCTTGCAATGTCATGACTAGTGAAGGCCTAGTTAACATCACTCTTGGTGTTGAATACACTGGTCAGAGTGATCATATATATAATTATGTTATTGAAGATGACTATAAGACTCATGCAAGTACCTGGTGGGGAACGAGATTGCTGAACATTTATTTTACCGGCATTCTGTCAACTATGTCGCAGACCCAAGATCTGGGAGATGATTCATATTGGATGACGGGAGGGATCACGTTCACGACGAATCCGACTATTAAGGAGTAAGCAAGTCCCCAAGAATGTTATATTCATATTGTAACGAGACTCAGCATTCGGGATCCCAAGCTATTCAACCTCGCTGGATGGTTTCTTTCCTCCGATGGGTTCATACAAAACGAACGTGAGTTTCTTCTCCCTACTAAACATTTCTTATACTTATGACCCGCAGCTCTCAACGACACCTCTTTTATCAAGACAGACCCAAAGGTATGTCGATATTGACAAACTGACTTCTTATACTAACATACCATAGAACCAATTTGTCCCAGTTGTTTGGGAAAGTCTTCACTACACACGGATTCTTCACTCTCTCATCGCCGTTGACCTAGGAAACAAGAACGCTCCTAACCTACTTCTGGATGAGAAGAACCTTCAATACGCCATCCTTCCACCAGATGACCCGAATCGCAAAAATGGGTCATTTCTGAACGACTCATCATTAACAGGCCAAGCTACGCGCTATGCGCAAATTCCAAAGCCAGGAACATCACTTCCACCAACAGATAAGAACCTTGTTCTTCTGAACGAAACTTACGATATGTTTGCCAGTAAAATGGGACCGCTGGGCAGTAAAAACGCTACGATAGTCTCGCAGTATCTCTGTTCTGTGCCGCAGAGTAAGAATCCAGGTGTTATGCTTTTAGCTATCCTTCTAGCAGATCTCGTGTTTCTGCAAGCGGCGTGGGTGATTTATAACTGGATTGCCGGAACCATGTTGTCTACGTCGCAGATGCAGACGTGTCAAGGATGTATTGGAGGTCTTGTTCAAGTTGTTGAGAAGAATGGGTTTCTGAATGAGAGGAAGGCCACGACGACTTCGGGGAGCTACGTGAGTGTCAGTGCTGATGAAGGGGCTGGGAGTGGTTTGCTGGCGAGGGAAGCTAAGTGACGGGAACGATATAAGTGGTAACGATAACAGGAAACTCTAAATCTAATTACAAAAGTGCCTCTTCTGCTATACTGAAGACCTTTTACTTTGGAAACCCAAGCTCTGCGAGGGCTGTAGCTGGTCCAATTCTGAGCCAGCTCTCGATCTCGTCTCGTGTTGCAACAGCGATGACGCCCATCATCCCAATAGCATTCGCCCCAGCCTCTCCGTTGACAGCCGCTCTTCGCCTGGGGGGTAACATCATCCATCTCTGTGTAAGCAAGAAATTGTGCGGGACTGCAGCGTCTGGGGGTGCGTTATTGGCATTTTCAGATTGTCCTTGGCCAGCTTCTGTGGCCTTTCTAACAAGGTCGTTGTAAATGGTGACCAGGTCGTCTACGCCGGGCTTCGAGTGTCCGAAGCGATGAAAAAACCATCGAAATGGAACCCCAGGCTCTTCGGTATCATCGGAATTGAGAAAAGACGCAAAGTTATAGTTTGGCATGGGAATCAGCTGCATGTGCTTGTGCAGTCGACTGCATCCTCCATCTCGGCCACAGTTGAAGAACGCAACATAGTCGTCACCCATGGTGCTCAAAACACTCCATGCTGCTGTCAAATCGTCTCTGTTTAGAGCCTCGTATTGCCTTTGGTGACCGTCTGAAGTCAGGAGCATCAAGTGAGGCCTAGCGAAGCAGAATTTATTGGCAACCAGGACATGCGTGCTGCCAACGTCACAGATCTCATAACCTGCGGTGTTAATGTCACTCCCGTCTCGCTTCGGCTGGGACGGGTCGTTGTCGTGCTGGTTTTGTGCTCCAGCTGTTTCAATGGTGGGTTTCTTCGCCAGAGCGGAAGTGAGAAGGAACTGAAACTGCGGTCAAAATTGTCAGTATGACGCGAGGCTGGGCAGTCGATAGAGTAATACCTTCAATCCTTCATCCAAATACTCAATGAGCTTTTGTCCTTGGTCATAAAACACTAGTCCTGCTTCGACAAGGCTGTCGAACTTGGCCTCGACGATTGATCTGTCCATCTTTGGTATTGAAGGGAGGTGACAGTTCTGACCATGAACCAACCAGTAATCCTTGTCGCGAAATAATACACCGGGTTATATTTACACCGAGCTCATGTTGCATGTTGCTCCCGTCATCATCATGGCTCATTTCTCTATCTAGTTCATTGTTAAATTGCAGGGCTGTGAGCAATCCCACCAATGCCAAATGCCTAGGCGACAAAAATGCTCACTCTGCAGCCCCAAAGGGCTTGGATAGCCAAGATATCAAACTTTCGGGTGCACCGGAACAAATCACTTCACGCCAGTCTATACGATTAGTAAGACGCGCTGTGATTTCTTGCTCCTGGATACGCAACCATACAATTTTGTGTCTGACAACCCGTGTTTAATGTACCCATCTCACAGAAGGGAATTGCTTTTTGTCAGTGTCTGGGACTTGGTTGGGGTAGGGGGTACCAGACAGAAAAAGCATGTAATTGCGTTGATTGAAAGCTGGTGCTTGCCGGTGAGACGCTAACAGTAGTGCTCAATCATTTCTGACTACCCGATCAGGACTTTGTAGTGCGTGTTATGACTTTCGCGTCTTATTAAAGCCACCAACCTATTTTAAGTTCACGCCATAGGGACCACCTCCTCTTCCCCTCATCGCCATCATGTCCGGATATTCGACGTCTATTTACTGCGCCATCTGCGGCGGTCCAACATCTAGTCACTCAGCCGAGCCATTTACTGATTATTTGTCTGAACCTAGCCTCGATTCTGATGACGACAGTGACTGGTTGGACAATGTCAGGCTTATCACGCAGCACCCCAAGTCAGGAAGGTAAACAACCCTGGCGCCATCCCGTAAGTATCTATCATCTAATGAGCCTAGGGTCTTTATTGTGCCTCGTGCTGAGCAGGAGGAAGCGAACGATTTTAACGTCGATTTCGAGGAGAACGCTAGGATAGTTCGAAAAGATATGAACATGATGACGGTGTAAGTTTCATGCACACAGACAGCTATCATTGTGCTGACTTCAGGAGATATGATATCGGAGGTCAAGACCCCTTAGTGTTTCCTTTTCATGTAGACTGCTACGAACTTCTCGGAAAGGTTGTCAAGCCGCTAAAGATTGACAACGCGGCCCTTTATCGAGTTCTAACATCTCATCTCCCAAGGTCCTACGGACCACCGAATGCACTGGACTTTAACTATGGCAAAGTGAAAAGATATCAGAGCGATGAGTGGGGTACTGCCCCAGGGATAGAGTACGCTATCGCATCACCAATTTCCACCGAGAACGTAACCTCCATTGTTGAGCACGTTCTAAGGAAAGCTAACAGGTCGAATGTACAAAATAATCGACCAGCCTCTAACGTCCCAACTGGGCCATCTTCTAGTCGAGATCGTTCCCAAAACGCCTCGACTGGGCCATATCAGTCCTACAGAGCCGCTCCGTATCACAGTCAGCAGAGAACAAGGTCGCAATATGAAACCCACCAAGGCCCGCAACGAAACAAACGAGACAGGCAGAACCGGCAGGCGGGGCTAAGCCGATATTCCGTGCACAGGGATATTCCTGACACGGAATGGGAAAACAAGTTTATCAGGGAATTCGCCTGGATACGCGAGTTTCTCCCGTCTAAGGACGAGATCGAGCGGCGCCACGTTGATAGGTTCTTGTTTTGCAAGGCCATCTTTGACCTAGGCGGTGGTCGGGGGTTCAATGCTCCCGAATATCGAGATACACTGCGGGGCTTGCACAATCGTCGTCGCCTTTGGGAATTATGCTCGAAGATCGTAGCGGAGTATTTGCCTCACTCCCAACAGCGCAGCGTACAAAAGCCCGAGGCAACCTCCTCACCCGAAGCCACAAGATCCAGGACGGCCAGCTCAGTACCTGCGAGCATGCCCTCCATGGACTTCTTCAGAAGGCCTATAAAAGGTAGCATGCCTTGGCCCTGTGAGCCGAAAGAGCTGAGGAACAAGTCTCCCATCGAAGCCTCTTCCACGGAGACTCTGACCCTTGCCGCCCGTGATAGCGATCTGAAGAATGCCGTTCGTTTCGGGGTCGACGCTGATATGCAGCGTTTCGAGATTCACTTGGAAGAAAATGGACGAAAATGGAGTCATTGCATTGGTCCCCGGAGCACGGCCATGCAGTACCTATACTTCGACAAGTCATTGGCCGTCCCTGACAGGATCATCAAATGCTATGTGACCATGAAGCACAACATCCCCGTCGGTTTACGTTTTTTCAGCACCCAGGGTCAAGTGATCGCGGCCGGAAAGCCTGGTAAAGATGAGATAGCGTATCCGAGAGAAGAAGATGAGGGAAGGGGTTGGCTGACTGGGATATTCTGCCAATGGTCAGATCGCGATTCTCCTGACGCCAAGCTGGCCTCTTTCGGCATTTACTTTGCTGAAGACTAGCATTTGATATGAGAGGATGACGGAAGAGGGGTAGGGGGAGGGGGAGTTTTACACTAGTCTTTACGGAGTTGGTGACGGGTAAGCCAAATAAGTATCTTTTACCTTGTAATACTATGCTTAAGAGAAGCCAGACATTTGTTATTATTAGATGCCGACGTCGGCTACTTGGGAATCCAGTTCATTGAGCTAGATATACCCGGGCGCGAACTGATCACTGCCACGCACGTATCACACCTTCTGTCATCAACCTATCTTCCTCTCAAGTCTTTACAAAACTCGAACGTTCTTCCAAACTGATTGTCGTGAAAATTGGCGTTGCTCGCAAAGCCGCGTCTTGTCCTCAGTGTCGCATCATCCCTAGTCACATCATGCACGTTCACTGAAAATTTGTGGATCGTATCCCTAGAAATTGTCGCCCTAAAAGGCATAGCGGTCCCCCTGCCACTAGCCATAAACAGTCTCCCTGGCAATTTATTTACACTTTGCTGCCCCCTGAGAAATATAATGGTAAGCAATAATGCTGGTCATCACAACTTCACACCCTCAATCTCAATACATCACGTATCATGGGCCGGTGCATTATCCAATGCGCATTGTGCTATGCGTCCATATATGACAAACATCGGCAAAATCAATTCCCCTTGCGTGATGTCGGCCATGGCAGAGACTCGGGACACGATATCGATAAAGCGTGGATGGGGGAATTTATGATCATTGCTCGAGACCCCGAAACACAAGAGTAAGAGCCAGAGTTATAACCTCCGATGATTTCTGCTGGTCTAATACTAGTAGGACTTTTATAATTGAGAAAGCACGGCATCATCGGGACTACATCTTTGATGTCAGTGATGATGATGAAGTTGCTAATCATGGCGAAGCATTCGACTCCCGACTCGTAACAGTGTAAGTATCTCATTACTATCACTGGCTTACAGTTGATGCTTACTCACACTTAGGTACGACTGCGAAGGGCCTCAGGCATTTGCAGCGCCATTTCACGTCGATTGCTACAAGGTGCTAGCGGACGCTTATGAACCGCGAGACGTCGATCTCTCAGCTCTTTATGACACCCTTGAAAGCCACTGCCCTCGTGTTGACAGCGCCTATCGCAGTAAACTGGCGTTCGAATATGACAACCCAAGACACACTGTGGTCGGCACCGTCTATGATTTCTCGTTCGCATCACCAAACCGCATTTCTGATGATCCCAAGTTTGTGGGGCGCGAGCTTAAAAGAAACTCGCGAAGATCTGGGTCAGGTACTCCGCACATACTCAATGGCGAAAGGTTGACTCCTACAAGAATCTACGATGATATGCCATGGGCAAAGTACATTCTTGCGCTCCGCTCGCACAAGCTGTCAATGGATATGGCCCTATACTACCAGAATCTCGTCGCTCTCGGCAATGGCCGCCTAAAGGAGGGAGACTTCTCACTTCCAGTCAGGATGCATCTCCAGAATCGGTGTCGAATCTGGGGTGTATGTACTCGAATTTTGGAGGAGTGCTCGACACGCGGCCAGTCGGCGAACAAGATGGAGGCGGAGACGAGGGGGCAGTGGCCTTTCATTAAACATACCAAGCAGGCTGATAAGATTCTCCGGGGCGCGATCGCGAGTCCCATGCCACTGTTGACATTCCCAGGCTACACCAAACGACACTCCAAAAAAGTCTATGGCAGCGTCAGTCTCATCAAGGAGATGAAAGACCTCGAGAAAGCCGAGCCTGTGATTAGGGTCTATTGGAGTGCCAGAAAGAGACTTGCTGGTATTGGAGTTTACGATCCCAACACAAACACGGCCAGGACCTTAGGATCAGTGGCTCCATTCCACAGGACTCAAGATGCACAGATCCCCTCAGATAACTGGCTAGCAGGAATTTTCATCGTAACGAAGGAAGTGCCTGTACAGATACCCTTGGTCTGGCGACGGGTGATTGTAGGGATTAAGTTTGCGTTCCTATACGACGACTTCATTTCGTTCGGTGAACCTGTGGGAGACGTCCGAGTTCTCGTTCCCAAGCCGTGGCATACTGTGGTTGGCATTGGCGCTTCATGGAATACGGGGAAAGGAGTGGAAAGCCTGGTTCTTCTGCAACAGCCTCAAGAAAAGGTACCTCGGTCTGCCTATTGCCGGATCGGGGTGGAATACCCCGATGACCTAGACGGACTGGAAGTGACAAAGATGTTTCGACCCGATCCTAGAATCGCAAACTTCCTCTGGAGAGGCTGGATCCCTCTTCGCCCCGAAATCTGGCCTACTTACCCAGTTCGACTGGATCCCTTGATGCCAACGCCTGTAGAGACACTGATGCTCACCAAGCCGCGCGGTGATGACTGGGACTACAAATTCATTCTTGGGGTGGATGCTCAGTTTCGTGGGTTCGAAGTCCTCTTTCAATACAAGGACAAGACAAAAACAGTTCGGCGATCTATCGGCGTTGCCACTGCCATGCACTACTTCTTCATGGATAGCGATGAGCGAATCACGAAATGCTACATCACGGGCAAAGACAAAATTGAGGGCATACGCTTGGTAACGGATAAAACACAGCATTTCATCGTTGGAAGACCTGGACCAGACGAGATAGGCCTTGCCAAAGAAGGCTTAAACATGCAGTCTATCGAGGGTTTCAATTGCCGATGGTCTGACGACCGAAACAGCTCACTGACGTCCTTTGGCGTATTGACGCTCGATTTTAGTTCCGTGAATCTAGGAGAAGAGCGCGAGGATAAGGATAAGGATAACATTCTGGGTCATTACTGGGTCCCCGAGCGTCCACAGACAAGATTCCCAATCGAGGGAGCTGGGCAGATCCATGGCATGACAAGATGGATCGAAAGACTGCGCTACCCCGGCGTCGGCGTGCCAAGTCCACAGGCAGTTGTGACGTGGCTCGACTGCTCAAAACCACTCGAAACTGTCTCTATCACGATGTGTCATAGCACGACGACGAAGCTGCTCATGATGACTTCAATGGCTTTCGAGTACGCAGAGGCCCATGAACCAATGTTCTTCGGACCGTTCCCCATAGACTCACCAGAGCACGAAAAAGGCGTCAAGAAGCAGGACCGGTGCGCTTGTATACATGGAGGTTCTTTCGAACAAGAGATCGAAGATATACCCCACTATGAGCCAGACAAATGGCACGTTTACGGCGGTTACTTGAAGGCTCTTCGTGTATGGGTTAACGAAATCGGCGTGTTGACTGGTCTACAGTTCGTGGCTCAAGAATCCGAGAGTCAGAAGTGGGGGTTCTGCGATGGCGAACACTTTGTTGAGCTGGACCTTCAGAGCAAAGAGAGTCACACGCTAGGGATCAAGTTCTTCCTAGACTCGAATGGGAGAAACCATGTTAGCGAAGATATCGTGGTTGTGGCTGTTCAGCGGATCAAGGTACCAAAGATTGGGGATAATCCTCAGAATATGCGACACAAGAAACCAAGGTATGTTATGCATTTGTTATACAATGATAGTCGGGTCGTAAGCTAACCTCAACTGCCTCTAGATATAGGTAGAACCATCGATTATGAGTCCGACTTGCACGGAAGATCCATCAGACTAAGCGTAAACAATATGTGTCGAATGAGGCGCATTGAGCTGGGAATCTTGGGATTGTAAAAGATCATCATAATTATCAACCCCTTTTCGAGAGGTATGGATATCTGGAGTTGATCATTGAGAGTCTATTCACTGAAACGAGGCCACATGCTTTGTTCTTTTGCAGCATTTTTAGCGATTGTTGTTGTGACGGTTTTGGTATGGCATTAAAGTTATAATTAATTCTATATATATGGATCGTCGGCGACGAGTATCTTTGATCTATTATCCTCCCAGTCTTGAACAGCCGCTGAACTCAATAACAGTCGTGCGCAACATCGAAGGTCTCGCTCATCAGCAAAGATCGTTTACTGAGAAGCGACAAGAGGGCTAAAAGAGTAGCCAAATTATGTTGATCGCACCCAGCGCTCAACAAGAGCCTGGATCTGATCACTGTTCTTCTCCATGAACATCATGTGTCCATTACCATGGATGCCAACCTCACCAAGCTCAATGTGCTTTGTCTTGGAGCAACCAGCTTGCTTCAGGTAGCGAGCAATGCAGTAGTCATAGGGCATGTGATAAGAAGCCTCAGAGGTGAGGAGGAGGATAGGCTTCTTGGCAAGGTTGACGAGACGGCGAGGGGCGGGCTTCTTAGCTTGGAGGATACACTCGACAAAGTCCTCACCACGGCTGGGCTGGACCTCTTGGACGAGATCGGTGGAGGGGTCGGTGACGGCAGGGCTGTAGACGAGGGGGATGTCAGTCAGACCGTAGGCGCGAGAAGCTTTGGTGCTGAAGACGGCGTCTCGGAAGGGAGGACCAGAGGGCTCAAGAAGGATCAAGCCCTTGGTGAGCTTGGGGCGGGCATCAGCGACTAGAATGGGCATCATACCACCTTGGCTGTGACCAAGGAGGATAACAGGCTTGCCAATCTTGTCAAGAAGGGCAGCACCAGCAGCCTGGACGGTCTCCTGTTGGTAGGTGGCATTGTTGATGAACTGGACGTTGGAAGCATAGAAGGTGTCAAAGACAGGGTCTCCTCGCTTGCCGGTACCAGGCCACTGGGTGTGCTTCTCAGCTTGGGGCCACAGGTTGAAGTCCTGCACGGCAGTGAAGCGCTGCTCGATGATCTCTGCCGAGTACGTGGAGGGCTTGGTAGCACCGGCGAGCGGCGCCCATGCCGATCGTCCTCGGAAGGTCTGATCGACGATATAAACTTCGTAGCCCTGGTTGATGAACTGGCTCGCCCAACCACGGCCTCCGTCAGGCTTGTTTAGGAAGTTCTATGTCTGTGTGTCAGCCGGGGCTGTTTCGTCACATCGACGAAGGGGAGACTTACGGTTCCTGTCTGGGCCTGTCCGTGGATGAATACGAGAGGCGTAGACTTGTAAGGTCCCTTGGTAGGGACCAGTCTCTCGACGTACATCTGATCACGGAAGATCTCTCCGCCTGCACCATCATCAACATAACCTCCACCGACCATGAAGTACGTGCGAATAGCAGGAACTTCACCCTGGCTGCCGTAGCTTGCAGCGAGACATTGTGTGAATGTCGCGGTAGCAGCGACTAGGAGGGAGGTGAAACGCATGGTGGGCAGATGAGATGAGAAAGATGGATGGTTGGATGGATGGGGAAGGAGATGCAGCGCGGATGCAGGAGAACAAAAAAGAAAAGAACGAAAGAAACAGTCACAGATATACGGATACTGCATCATGCAGGGGGTTTGCACTGCGGAATTGAGGTTGTTCAAGGCCTCCCGGCTAGTGAGCTACACTAGACAGGATCGTCATCCTCGTTTTCCATTTCGGATGCGACAGACTGAACTCTAGAACTTTAGGCCCCTGCTACGGCGCTGTAGCTAAGGTGCAGCTCGTATCATCCGCCGCATCCCAGGAACCCGCGTGATATCCTTGCAACAAGAAAATGGCGCATGAGGGACGAACGGCCCCATTGCCCGATTGACGGTATCAAGCGATATGCTAAAGGCATCAGTTGACATCGTCCACAATGTTCATTAATAAACAAATTATTAATACTTCGGCTCGCAATGTCATTCCGTAGCTAGCGTAGACGAACAGTTTAATTCTCCCCGTTGAAGGAAAACGGCCCGTTCTAGCGCTGGTATTGCCCAAAATGAAAGAATCAACCTAACGCCACAAAGAAACCAAGCTAGGCACTAAAACTGACAAGTCCAGAAGCATATCGTCAGTAAACTCACCTCAACATAGCACCCAAAAAACAAGCGTAATTAACGGGGAACGTTCCCGCTCGGATTCAAGTGGCGGAACGCTGAAAAGAAGCAAAGCAGGTAACAGGAAGCGTTTCATCAAAGGACAATTCACAGTAACAATAAAAAGATATGTGATCTGCGCCCATCCCCATCCCCATCCCCATCCCCATCCCCCGCTGCGAAAATCTCCCTTGCTGCTTCTTTTTCCTTTTTCCCTGTGTACAGTAGCATCGACACGATGGAGGATCCCACGCTGTTCATCCACTGGTTCTTCAGTTGCTTGTCACTCCTGATCATGGGGGTGCGGCTGATATGGAGAAAAGTCGCCAAGCAGAAGTTTGTGCTCGGCGATTACCTCACCATGGGCGCCATCTTGTGCTGTGCTGTGAGGCTGGCGCTCATTCATGTTGTTCTTACTTGGGGGACGAATAATATTAAACCGAGTCTTCGAGAGAAGATGGTTTTTACGGATGAGATTATTTATCGGCGAGAGATTGGCAGTAAATTCGCCATCACCAATCGAGTCTTTTACAATTCATTGTTGGTCTTTCTTATTCACTGACTGACTCGAAGGGGAGTCGTGCTGACGGTTTTTATTCAGCCTTTGGTTGCAGAAGCTCGTGCTTCTCGATGTCTACCGACGATTACTCCTCAACTTGCGATATCAGAAGCCGATTATGTATTCTTTTCTTCTTGTTTTCTTCGGCACTTACGTCGCTGTCCAAGTCACGACTTTCAGCGAGTGCGTGCCCTTTCATTTGTACTGGCAGGTCGTTCCCAATCCTGGATCCTGCTCCAAGGCCCAACTGCAACTCATCGTCGTCGGAGTTCTCAACATCGTCACCGACGTGATGCTTCTCGCCGTCCCGGTCCCGCTATTCTTCTCGCTCAAGACATCCTGGAGGCGCAAACTCAAGCTTTATGTACTATTCACCCTCGGCATCTTCATCGTCGCCATCACCGTCATCCGATTGCCGATCAACGCCATGAACAAAGACAGCCAGGTCAATCGCACAACGTGGGCTAGCACCGAGCTTCTCACCGCGACAATCGTCGTCAATGCACCGACGTTGTATGGATTCTGGAATAAGAAGAAGCAGGGCACTGGATATGTCTACTCGCATTCGCAATCCAACGGAACTGGGATGAGGACTAGGAAAAATACGAGAGTAACTGATACACTCGGAGACGATCCTACGACAGAAACATTCGCTCTCGGTACTGTGCATCACAGTCGTCAGCCTTCGGAAGGTATTCTACGAACTCAAGAGATTACTGTCACGGAATACATCGACTCTCGGAAGAATTCAAAGGGCACGGGTTCACGGACGGACGAGACAGAGGTTGCGTCGAATTCTAGTCAACTGAGCATTCTACGGGATCAAAAATAACCTATCTGCGTTGTAATAATATGTTCGATTATCCGTATCTTCCTCCACAATAATCTACATATTTTCTAGTGCTCTTGTGTGAAAGCCAAGCTCTGTCGCGGGCGATCAATTGCGCGCATCCAATTTCCATTCGGGGGCCCGTTGACCCGATCGAAGGATCACCCTAACTTGCACGACAAGGATCGACAAAGCCAAGAGTAGTTCACCTTCCAGAAAACAGGCCTGATCAGCGCTCAAGCCTCACACCAAGAACCGGTTCGCCTAACGCTGCTTCGTCAGCGGACCCGTCGGAAAAGGTAGCGGGAATTTGTGTGTACTCCGTACGGACCGTACCATTTCCCCTGTGAAGTGCTTCCGTACTGTGACAATTCATCCCAATTCGATTGGCGAGGTTACATTTCCATCTGCCCACTTCCCGCTCTCAATGCCACTGTGCTCGTGCGAGAGACATGGTCTTTGCTTTGCTTGTCAATTGTTTGTGTCCTGAACTCTAACTAAATCGCGCGAGCACTTCTTACGTTGGGAATCCCGAGAACCTGGATAGCAATCCTGGGCTTCTGTCGCTGGGAGGCACAGAACAGCGAGACGAACCCAGAACTCTGGGTGTCAGGGATTTATTATCAAGGATCACTAAGATGCATGCAGGTCCGTGGCGGCCACCCAAATGCAGCTCGTTTCCCGTACCGTGTCCCCGGGATTACGTATTCATGGCATCTGCCGTGCTGTCGTCCCCTTTCTATTTTACGAAGCATTGAGTCCCTGCTGATAACACAGAGATTATGATGAAATCGTTCGATGTTCCAAGCAATAACCTTACACTGAACGCTACACCCCATCAAGCAGAAGCGTTTTCAGCCCAACGCCGCCATGTGGACCTGCACTGCCGGGATTTGTACTTGGGCCACTGATGGGTCTGACCCCTCTGCAATTTGGGTTTAACTCGAGCGTACGGTTATTTCGCTGTTGTAGCCGGAGCGGATTCAATCCCGCTGGCCGAAAGTCGCCTAACATGTTCTGGAACCAAAAAAGTAACATCAGGGTGCCGAAGTTCTGACATCTCACATTATTATCTATTCTCAAATTTCAAGTTGGCGTGGGCTTCTATCTATCCTTAGGGACTGTAATGCAGTCTGCAGTGCCAATATGTCTGGTTTGTACCTGGGTATGTAATCCCCGACCCGGGGAGCCATTGCTCAATGAAAACCGGGGACCTGATCTAGTCGCCGAAACGGTTTAGACTTTGTCTCGGCATCGGGAGAGTGGCGCATGCCGGTAAATTCTATTCTCTGTCGCCAAACTGCTCCCAGCAAGACCAGCGCGCGTAAGTCGGCTACCGGGGCTTCAACCCTCGGGGACCTTGCCTCTGCCTCCGTACCGTAGACTGACCTGACGCCACGCCGTCGTTAGTGACCTCCGCATAGATACGAACATATACCTAGTCGATATCAACGGTTATATGTGGCACGCTTCAAGGGCTTTGTCTTATCGATGGGATGAGGGCGCTGCGGTGGTTTCAGATAGGTGACAGCTTGACACTTCTTACCCTGCAGTATCGACTGCGTGGATAAGAGGATGATGAAATCATGTAATTATCGTGGTCTGTGGATCAGGACAGCCAAAGTCAGCTGTTTTATAGATAAAGCTGAAAATGCACTGCCTCCACCTGTCTCACCTCAATCCCCAGCCTGCTTTTCAGCTGCCCTGAACTGGTTAGAGAACCCTCACAAAACAGTGAATTTCTCCGGCCTCAGGCTCTGCTGTGTTATTTTGATTCGGTAGATCTGGGAGCCAATGCTTACAGCACGCGCCTTATACGAGTGACGGATTGTTTTTAGATACGCTGTCAAGGTTACGGGCTTGCAGCTTTGGTATTCTTGACGTATCAACCTTGACATTCCTGCAAAGTATTACAGTCGCCTCTGAGCCTCATTTGTAACCACTTTTACATACTGCAGAACATTAGATTATTCGTAGATGGCTGGAGTGGCAACATTTGGTGGCTTATTATCGAACATTGTCGCATCTATCAATAGCATCAGACAGCCGTTTCCGGACTCTGATTGCCAGAGTCTCACGATACTCAGGATAGTTAGCTTCTTATTAAAGCTAGCATTTTCGTTTACTGTTCGCAGCTTGAAGTTTGAATACCACATAATACGAAGCGGAAAAGTAGAACTGTCCGCACTAAGATCGGTTGTCTTTCTTGTCCAGTCGTTTACTTGTTTTAAGTATACTATAGACGGCCTTTACATTTGACAAAGGCTCAATCGGGATGGATTAATATGTTACCAAGCATGGGAGTTTTCTTGGAAAAACAGTTGTTACAGGAACTATTACTACCTGTTGTGAGAGGGATTCTTACACAAAGGATCGATCTATTCATCCTAGACGTAGAAAATAAGCCCCTAGTATGACCTTGATATAATCCGAGGCTTGCAGATTGCTGGCTTGATGCTACCGTGAGCCAATTGGGATAGACGCTCTTCCCGTCGATCCCTCCATTATCAAAGTCAACATGAGACGAACCAAACTGGAAGACCTCGGCTAATGAGGCCACGGCAATCTGACGTTAATTCATCTCCAGATCGTAGCTCACGAGCCAGAATAAATTGAGGCAAGAGGGATTGTTGATGATTTTCGGGCCGAACATCGGGCTTGCTGGCAAGTTGAGCTAGCTAACTTGATGTCTACCGCACATTCCAGTTCGGCCCGAACGCTGTTTCGCTGTCAACAGAAAGCAAATCTGCTGGTCAAGACCGCGGGGTAAAACCTGGAGTGCTAATTAGAGTCTCACGGGGCCCCAGACTATCCTGAGACCCCTTGCGATCCGTCCATCGAGTCTTGGGGCTTAAATTACGATGCATCCTCTCTTGTTTTCTCGATACTCCTTCTATTATCTCAAACCGGCCATAATTCAGCTTTCGCAGACCATTTGGTCTGTTTCATTTCCATCCACGTTAATTCCTGTGTCTTCTTCCACTGCGCAACATGGAAAAAGACGATAGTCACGGCAAGGCCATGAACGTTGAGGATGCTGTCAGCATCAGTGCCGGTGTCCTTCTATACGACGATGATGGAAATGTGCGAAATCTACCGGTTCCATCATGCGACCCAAACGATCCTCTCAACTTTGGGATCTGGCGACAGCGTCTCGTTCTCTTAGCCGTCTGCATGTATGGGATCGCTGGTTTCGGTGTTATTCAGTCTACTCCGCTCTTTTTGGGGAATCTCATTGCTGAATATATGAAGGAGACGCGTGGTGTAAGTCCAAGTCTACAATGTCTTAGTGATGTCTGACAAATGGACTGGGCTCTAGACATTCCACCCTGACCGTATTGCAGACCTTGCTAGCTATCATTCTCTCTGTATGGGCTTGGGAAACTTCTTCTTCGTTCCCTTGTCCATGGCACTCGGTCGTCGTTTCGCCTTCATTCTGAGCAACGTTATCTTTGTGGCATCTATCATCTGGGCTGCCAAGTCCCAGTCTTTTGAGTCTCATCTTGGAGCGCGCTGTTTACAGGGACTCACTGCAGGTATCTCAGACTGTCTGGTATGTCTCCCTTCTTCTGTTGACCCTCGCAAATACTCTCTGACGCTAAAAACTGGTAGCTACCGATTATAGTCCTCGACATGTCATTCCTCTATAAGCGAAGCGCCCGGCTCATTGCCTACTGGGCATTAACCGCCATCGGATCGTCTATACTACTGGTTCCCATCCCTTTTATCTTCGAGAACGCAAGCGGCAATTGGAGGCTTAACTATTGGTTCTGGTTAGCCTTTGCAGTATTTGCCATGACACTCATCATCTTTTGTGTCCCCGAGACTCTTTTCAACCGTCGCGCTGTAGAGCTTAGCGGAAGAATTCACGCAACGGACGCCTATGGTACTCATCGAACCTTTGCTTCGCCGCAAGCCGCCCGCGACGCTGGCTTCGACATTGACGATGCTCAGTCAGAGAATCCCACAGAACTCTCGTATAAGCGTCAGTTCGCGCTTTTCACAGTCCAACCATCGCCTGTTGCCCGGTTCTTTGGCGCATACAAAGACATGTTTCTTTGTATCCTTGTGCCAGGTACTCTTTGGGTCCTCCTCTTCAACAGCATGGTATTTGGTGGTCTTGTTGTCCTCAGTTTGACCTATGCACAGCGCCTTGAAATGCCACCTTGGAATTTCTCCCCAGAAACAGTTGGAACAGTGCAAATTGGAGCAGCCATCGGGGCACTGTTTGGTCTGGGCTATGGAGAGTTAGCGGAGCCAATCAGTCGCTACTTGACCAAGAGAAATGGCGGCGTTCGAGAGCCTGAACATGTGCTTCCCAACTTCATTCTTCCAGCTATTTTTTGCTTTCTTGGTATCATCATCTACGGTGTTGTGGCTGCAGACCCAGCGCGTTATAGTTGGGTAGGCATGCACGCTGCTTTTGCTTTGTTCTACTTTGGCTTCTGTGCTATCTCGGCTGTGACGGGAGTTTGGCTTGGAGAATTGCTGCCTCATATGTCGGGGCCTGCGATCGTGCTGACTTGTGGAGGAAGAAATGTCATTTCTTTTGGGTACAGCCATTCTTTCAATTCATGGATCAGCGCAGTGGGAATCAGGGATACGTATGTTTTATTCGGAGGTATCCTTTTTGCATTGGGGTCTCTCGCTGTTCCGTTGTACTTTCTCAACGGGCGGGTTCGTCGGGCAATGGAGAAGATGTCCCTTTTCGGCACTTGTTAAGTTTCTTTTGCTTGATATCGTGGTCAGACCTAGTTAGCCATTCAGTCTTTGAGGTTGGATTAAGTGGATGAAATTGTCACAAGTTTTGCATACCCTACATGCTTCCGGTAAAAGTCGCATTATTCGACCGTGAAAGAAGGAAAGATGCGTCCATATGCCTCTATTAATTGTCACCGGCCCCAAGTAAGCTTTACACTGGTGCAAATACCGTTACTTCGGTACCTGGATTGAGTTTTGCCCTGCATGATCTGATAAGCTCCAATCCAACCCGACATAAGCTTGGGTGACATCAGCAAAATCTGACAGAGGGCACAACAGATCAGCAACAACGCAATCGTCCTAAGCTTGGTGATACCTGATAGCGCTTAAGGTAGAGTCGTATGCAATGTTGATATCCACATAGTTTCCAGCATCCGTTGGCAATACTCTTTTGATGATCTTCAACCTCAGGCATCAAATTCGTGATAATGGCGTCAAGTCCCCACTTGGACCACGGTTAGATCCGCCGCTATTGGACATGAAATCTTATCAGATGGCTTTGTCATGCGTTGTCACAAGGTCAAGTCACCCCCCATGCACTCGTAATCAAATCAGATGACTCAGATCTTTTCCCTCTGCCCCTTGACTTGCCTTCGCTGCCTGAACCTGCAGCTTTGTTTCAAAATTCTTTACTCTCCCCCCCTCATCGCCAACCCCAAAATGTCCTCAGAAACAGCGCCGCTTCTGGTCGCTCCAGAACCAAGCTCAAGCGACGTATCGCAAAATGCCGCGAGGCCTGCTAATCCCAAGAGGCTCTCGGCGGGCGTGGCGCGCATGGCCGTGGTGTCCAAAAACCTCACCCGCGCGCATCGGATCTGGCTCTTTACGGGTATTTTCCTCGTTGGGTATGCGTATGGTTTAGAGAGTCAGGTTCGTTTGGCGTATCAGTCATATGCAACGTCGAGTTTTGATCTGCATTCGTATCTCTCTACGATTAATGTCTTGCGCAATGTTATCGCGGTCGCGGTTCAACCTACGGCGGCCAAGGTGGCAGATGTCTTTGGCAGGTTCGAAGTCATTGCCATTTCAACTGTTCTATATACCCTCGGAATCGCGATCGAGTCAACTGCGCCGTCAGTCGAGGTTTTCTGCACGGGATCGGTTATTTACCAAACGGGATACACATGCATCGTCCTGCTTTTAGAAGTCCTTATTGCCGACTTTTCATCCATGCGAGCGCGCGTCTTTTTCAGCTATCTACCAGCGATACCATTCTTGATCAACACGTGGATCAGCGGCAACATCACTTCAGCGGTATTGAGCACGACGACTTGGAGATGGGGTCTTGGAATGTGGGCTATCATCTACCCCATTTCCTCACTGCCTCTCCTATCCTGTCTTTACTTCCTTGAGAGGAAAACATGGGAATCTGAAAGCGGAAAGGAGAGCGATGAGATTGTCCTGGTTTCCCTCAAGACCAAGAAAGGCAGAGCAGATCTCTTTCACCAACTTGATATTATCGGCCTAGTGCTTCTTGTCCTCGCCTTCTCGCTCATTCTAGCCCCTTTGACCGTCGCTGGTGGAACCGCTAGTCATTGGCGCAGCTGGTACATAATCCTCCCTCTGGTCCTCGGTTTCTGTTTCATGATTGCTTTCATCACTTGGGAACAACACGGTGCTCGTCATCCTCTTGTCCCATTCCATCTGCTCCGTGACAGAGGTGTCTGGTCCGCCCTGGCAGTTCGAAGTCTTCTTAACCTAGCATGGTGTACGCAAGGAAACTACCTCTACACGATTCTTATTGTCGCCTTTGACTTTTCTATCGAAAACGCAACTCGCATCATTTCTTTCTTCTCTTTCTTCGGAGTCATTACTGGAGTTCTAGCTGGTCTAGTCATTTTTAAGATCCGTCGACTCAAGTTCATCATTGTTGGAGGCACACTGCTTTTCATGGTCGCATTTGGTGTTTTGATTTTATACCCTGGTGGAGCTTCGGCATCGTCTCAAGACGGCATCATCGCGGCGCAGATTCTTCTCGGAGTAGCGGGCGGCTTCTTCGCTTATCCAACTCAGGCATCTATCCAAGCCTCGGCAACCCGAGAACACGTTGCTATCCTCACAGGACTTTACCTCTCTTTCTACAATGTCGGCAGCGCCCTAGGTACATGTCTCTCAGGCGCTATCTGGACGCAAACCCTCTACAAAGCCCTGGAGCATAACCTTGACTTCCAAACGGACGATAATCTGGCCAAGAGAATCTATAACTCGCCATTTGCCGTGATACCGGACTATCCTGTTGGAACGGCCATCCGAGAAGCGATTATCAGCAGCTACAGTTCCGTACAGAGACTTCTCTGCATCGCGGGAATCTTCGTTTGCATACCCATGATCATATTTGCACTTGCCCTCCGAAACCCGAGGTTGTCGGAGCAGCAGGTTCAGACGGAGGACGAGGAAAACCATGAAGACTGAAGGACCAAAGTTGATAGAGTAGGATGCATACACTTTTACAGCGACGGATCAAATCACTCACGCACTTGAATTTTAGAACTTAGAAAGAACACTTTTAGAAGCATGAACTTGCATTGTATTTAACGATCAAACGAACTTTAACGCTGAATTCAAATTTTCTCTGCCCAGCGTGCCTGCAACCTTCCAAGCATCATCTTAACATACTCCACATCCGTGACATGTGGCACATTTCTCAGCGTCTCACTGTCCTCCCTCGATTTATCCGTCAGGTAATCCAATGGTCCTTTCTCCGCTGATGAAGCAGCCTTATTACCATACTTACCCTCAAACCAATCTAGTAGCTTGATAGGAGGGTTCTTGGCAGGGTCGCGCTCTGAGTTGCGAAGACGGTCCATCCATTGGTCTGTAGGGAGGGTCTCGAACTTGAAGCCGGCTTTTGTCATGGAGGGAAGCATGTCGTTTGCCCAGTGAAAGCGCACGGGGTTGAGGATGTGATAGACGAGATCGGGGTCGGAAGAGCGGTCTGACGGTGATGATGCGCCGAGGTTGGCGAGGTCGAGGATCGTTGAAGCGGCCAGATCAACAGGTAGCCATGTCATTTCCTGTTCATGTCAGTATTCGCATTTCAACTAGTAATGTGTGAGACGTACCTCGTTCAAAGATGGCAAGGCACCAAGCGTAACCGCCGTCTGGATCATCAAAGGAATTCCCTCAGTCGTATTCCACTCTCCAACCTTGGTATCACCAACCAACTGTCCCAATCTCAAAACTCTCGCTACCGCACCAGCGCTCTTACAAGCATTACCAGTAATATGCTCAGCAACATACTTCGACCTCGCATAGCCAGTGTGCTGAGCATGTGCAGGCGAAGGAACCTGTGCTTCAAGAACCTTTCCAGGGCGCGGTGATCCTCCCGCCGATGAAACAGAGGAGCAGAAGAAGAATCGTGCTGGCTTGGGTGTCTGTACGGAGAGACTTAGCTGGATTAGATTGTGCACGGCTTTGATGTGTTGGTCTTCGAAGGATTGTACGGAGATGTTGAAGTTAACTGCCCATGCGCTGTGGATTATGGTTGTGAGTTTGGTGCGGAGCTCAGAGATGTGAGATTCGCTGAGGCCGAGGTCCGGACGGCTGAGATCGCAGGGTAGAGCGAGGACTTTGCTGCGTTGTTCTTCGTTGAGGGATAGACCGCGAGCTTGGAGGGAGCTGTAGAGTCTTTCGGTGGCGGCGGTATCGCTGGCTGCTCGGACCAAAGCCCAGACTGCTCCAACGTTGGGCCGAGCTGTAAGTTGAGCAAGGGCGTGGGCTCCAAGAGCACCGGTTACACCAGTGAGTAACTAGGCCATTAGCTTCAATATCGCTAACTTCAAGTGTAGAACTTACCACAAGCTCCTTCTCTGGTTGAGGGGTAGATCCAGGTACATGACGCTCAAAGGTAGAGTACTTCTCGATCAAATCTTCCATGATCTTCAGCTGATCCTGCGTCTCATCACTCGCACCACTTCTCAGCCTCTCGATTTGGCGGGCAAGCAACTTGACATTGCCAGTCTCGTACAAAACATTCTGCCCCAGCTCCGATTGTCTCCCACCGAGATCGATCTCTCGCTTGATGAGACTCCACATCTGAATACATTGAAGACTATCAACACCTGAGGCAAAGAAATCTGCTTCAGAAGACTCAAGATCGGCACCGCACTTGCTCTTCAATTGTTGGACAAGATAATCTTCTAGCTCTGAACCCTCGAGCGTGAGCGAGCCGGCTTCATCGCCTTGGCCCTCGTATCTGTTGTAAGCAGCCTCGATCTCTTTCTCAAACTGGCGATATGTAGGAACTCTGATGAAAGTACCCTTATCCGTACGCGGGTATGGAGACTCAGCTGGTACGATGACGACCAGCTCTTTGGGAATTCTTGAGAAAGACTCTGCCCGGGAGTTGGCATCTTCAACGGATGGCCAAATGGCATCGAGGAACTCATCATCGGGCATGTCAGCAACCCGATCAGCCTTGACGATCAGAATACCAGGATATGTCCTTCCATCCCCAAAGACAATGGCTTCCTTGACGATTTCCTCTTGCCGAATTCGACCTTCAATGGGAATGGGAAGGACCTTTTCGCCATTGATGAGAGTGAAGCGGTCATCGAGACGACAAGCAAATTTCCAGAGGTTAGGCCTTGAAGGATGTTGTGTGAAGAGATCTCGAGTACGGAATGATCCAGGTGGGTTATCTGAGTTGGTAGTGCTCTTTGATGGGAGACCATCTAAAGCTACGCATTCGAATAAGCCAGGGGCAACCTCGTCAAAGATGGTGTAAGGTTCTGCTGGGGGGAGGACACGGATGTAATTCCATGCCTTGTCACCTTCAGGACGAGCTGAGGTAGCCAGTCTTCCAGTCTCGGTGCTAAAACTTGTTAGCTGGTTCCAGTGAAGCGGCAGAGATACTCACGCTCCGTAATTTCCGCAGAGATTAACGCCACGCTCAACTAATCGATCGCCCAGATCATCAGGACATCCACTTCCCGCATAAAGCACAAGCTTCATATCAGCCAGCATCTGAATACCCTCCTCGCTCTCAGCAAGCAACTTGATAACGTAAGGAACGCAATGGAAGATCTCAGGCTTTGTAGCCTTAAGCTGCGCCATGACGGTCTCTCTCGTCAAGGGCAACCCGTAGTTTGTGAAGTAGATAGGTTTGCCGGAGTAAATCGATCGAAACACCTCGTAGAAACCATGGCTGTGAAAGAATGGCGATGTGAGGAATGCTCGCATGTTCATGTGGACTGCAAAAGCTCCGATGCAGCTTGAGTTGGTGAGATAGATTGGCTTAGGGAGACCTGTTGAGCCGGAAGAGTGAATAATAACAGCGACCTTGCGAGATTCAGCTTCGGGGCTGTAATCTCTAACGAATCTTGGTGCGTTGTGATGGAAGATGTCTGCGCTTTGGAGAAGTGGAAGAATTTCGAGTTGTCGGTTTTCCTGAACTTGCTTTAGAACAGGGTGAAAAGGTGGTGTTGTGAGAATGACATTGCAGTCTGCCAGAGTGAGAAGCTGGGTGATGGCTGGACTTGCAAGTCTTGTTGAGATGAGAAACGAAGAGTATCCTAATCTGTTGAGTGCAATGATTTGTATCACGACGTGAATGCCTGATTGGCCCAGCATGCCAACAACTGGTGCTTTATCAAGAGTTGGATCCTGTACAGTTAGTTTCGTCCTTGATATAGACCTCGCCGAAGTGAACATACCACAGGCTCCAGGCCCAAGCTCTGGAGTCTCGCAACAGCCGTATCAGCATATCTATCAATATCCACAGCACTGTGCTCCTTGAAATCATCAACACCCGTCTCCGGCGCACCCATCAAGATGGTATCTCCCAATTCCATGGCGCGACGCTTGATCATCTCATCTAGGGTGAACAGCTTCGCCTGCGAGGGCTGCACAACAGGCTTGTGAGCCTCAACGGCATTTGAGTCGTGTCTGATAGTCATGGTTTCGAAAGTGTTTGCGTACTCAGAGAATCCATTCATGTTGAATTATTGAATAGAAGCTATATAATATAGAATTGAGAAAACGGATATCCGGATCTCCACATTCGTCAATGACATTGAACCAAGAGACGGAAAAGCGAAATCCCCTCACTGACGGATAAATACCCCGCCAAATTGTCGCCCGGAAACGAGAACCGCCACTGCGGGGGGGGGCTCTGACAGAATCCGATTTGGCATTTCCGTCAGATTCATCTTGATCTGAGGCTTCGGTAACGGCTGCGACCACTTTCTTGGGGCGATACTGCACGACATACACCAACGCAATTCAAGATCGGCAAATGCCAAATAACAATGGTTCCGATGTGGTATGCCTAGTGAAATGCCGTGGGACGGCGCTTATCCGAGTCAAGTCATGTTTCATAGGGTAACTTTGAGTGTTCATCAGTATATCAAAATCGTAACAAAGCGTAGAGATATCCGTTCTCAAATTCCTTGTCAGAGATTCAGCTTATTTCATATTTGTTATACACATATAGATTAGTTCTCTTGAACAATCGGGGTTCCTGCTCTTGCTTCCTTCGTGGTGTAGGTTAGCCAAGCAAGATACTCCGTAGTGTTGGATCATAAAGTGGACTTGCTTGTTGTGGAAGCAATAACGACTTTACAGCTGCATGAGCTAAGTATATATGAAATGGTCCTTGTAGATAATACATTTACATTGGAAGAATTCTTTGTTATGGCTGCCTTTGTTATTTCGCTCTTGGCTGTTGTTCGAGGTTCAGAGGCTGTAACCAGTCATTGGCTGTCCCCACTGATTGCTTACAGAATTGCATTTTCCCCTCAACATCATCCCCATAATGAGTGACGAAGCCGACACGACTGAAAGCCAAAGTGAGGCACTTGGCCCTATCCATATAGTTGAGCCAGTTGAGTCACATACACACACAGCAATCCTCCTCCACGGTCGGGGGAGCAACGGCGAAGAGTTTGCACAAGAGCTCTTCGAAGAGACTTTGCTATCAGATCAATCCAGCCTCCCTCAAAGATTGCCCAGTTGGCGATGGGTATTTCCTTCCTCGCGTGAGCTATGGAGTACGGCTTTCCAAGAGGACATGCCCGCGTGGTTTGAGGCCCATTCTTTGACGGACATCACAGCGCGACAAGACCTTCAGATGCCGGGCATCAAGGAATCAGTCAACTACGTCAAGACGATATTGGACCAGGAGATCGAAAGACTTGGCGGAGATGCATCAAGGGTGGTTTTGGGAGGAATTAGCCAAGGTGCAGCAGTGGGAATATGGACATTGCTTTGTCAGGACTCCATTGAGAGACCACTCGGTGCCTTCTTCGCTACAAACACTTGGCTTCCCTTTGCTTCCTCCATCGAGAGATGTATGTCACATGAACCAAACTCACCTGCGGATGTAGGAACTGAGTTTGTCGCTGGGATGCTGGCTCAGTCAAAGGTCTCACTTCCTCAATCTCGAGACAGGCTCCCATCAACGGCTGTCTTTCTTGGTCATGGGACCGATGATGCGTATGTCGATGTTGAACTGGGAAGAAAGGCGCGAGATGTCATTATCCAGGCTGGATTCACGGTTGAGTGGAGAGAATATCAGGGAGCAGAATTAGAGGGACATTGGTTCAAAGCCCCAGAAGAAGTTGACGATCTGTTCACTTTCTTGGTGACGCACGTGAAAAAATCGTTCAATGATAGATTCATGTATTAATTTAAGATGAGAAATATTGCTACTATCTTCTATTTATTACATTATAGGTCTTGGGTCTAGTATTTCCAAATCTTTAACCTCATCTCTTAACTAGGGATAGGCGGCTGAGGCGCATCATCACGAACACAAGCAAAGCATGCCTGTTCATAGTACGCCGACCCTCCATTTTGTCCGCTGCCTAAGGGAATATCCTTCTCATATCCCTTGAACATGAAGCAGATATTGAAAGTCGGCGCACCTGAACCACGTACATAATCTTCTGCATAAAAGGAAACACAACCCGGGGTATCTCCACAGTATTTGGCGCATCCAGTGAGACCAGTCGTTGATAATTGAGATGTAAGGTAGAGGGGCGAAGAGTCAGAAGTTCCCCTGGTGACTACTTTTCCGCAGACTTTACCGCTGGGCGGCGGGTTGATTTGGGTGTAGCTTGGGCATGGGGCGCTGGAAGTAGTGGCTGCGGCTTCGGAGGTTGTTTCGATGGTGGATGCCTCTGTTGTTTCTAGAATGGAGGATGCAGTCGTCTCAATTGTAGAAGTGATCGCGGTTGTGAGATCGGTCACAGTCGACTGTAGGGCTTCGGAGGAAGACGCGGTCTCCAGAGTGGAGGAGGCGGCCGTTGTAAGATCGGTGGTGGATCTGGGCTTGCATGCGCCAGCCGAGACAGCCACAGGGGCCAGGGCCAAACATGACAATGCAATGGTTCAAAGCGGGATCATTTTGAGACACAGAAAAGCCACCCGAAGGAATAATGAATAAAATGAGAGTCGAGTTCTCTTTTGCGACTTCCCAGCAGATAAGAGGCGTGAGATGGGAAATTGCAATCTTCATATTGAAGCTGGGCTTAACGACTTTTAGTTAGTGTAGTGTTGAGGAACTATCGATTTTGAACACCAGGAATAGCCAGGCGGCTGCCACTATCGACTCACTAGGATAGCGCTGCCAGGCACCAAAGCTCTCCTAGCTTCTCTAGGGCACCTCAGGAAAGAAACTAAGGACCTTAGGACCTAGGGGCGCACGTAGGTCAATAGCTGAGCGAGGAGGTATTGTTGGAGTTGCAGAATCTTGGCCTATGCAAGTCTTTTAGTATACCCGTTGGCTCGAGCCCGGGGGGGGCTAACTAAGCAAGCTTAGTTAGGTACAAAAGGCTAATACGGGCATAAAAGGCTAATATAGCCCTATATAGCTAGCTATTATAATTTTTTAGTTCTTTATACTTAAATTAATAAATTTAAAAATAATAATTAGTAAATATACTATTTTTTTTATTAATTTATAT